>NC_090930.1:1224622064-1224925095 GCF_040938575.1 Ambystoma mexicanum | reverse complement strand
ACTAACCAACTACACCCTGTAGCCTTTTGGTCCAGAAAATTCTCTCCACCTGAACTCAATTACGCAATTACCGACAAAGAACTACTGGCTATTAAATCAGCTTTCAAGGCTTGGCGTCACTATCTTCTCGGTGCAAGACACACCATCACCGTAATTACGGACCACAGAAATTTGCAGTATTTAAAGACGGCCAAAGCTCAATCTTCGCGACAACTCCGATGGGCTTTATTCTTTGCGGAATTTGATTTTGTAATTACCTATCGCCCTGGCTGCAAGAATGGTAAGGCAGATGCCTTATCCCGGATAGGCATGGAAGAACCCAATTCGAGTTTAGAACCTGTGCCAATCATACCGGAACAAAGAATTCTGGGCTTGACTTCATTGCAAACCATTGAGGACATCCAAGCTCAAGTAAAACAGCGTTTTGACTCTTCTGCCTTACTGGAATGGAGTCAAAAGGGTCCTCACTACACCGTTAAGGATGATTTACCCTACTTCCAAGAGCGGTTATTTCTGCCAAGTAAAGAATTGCAGGAACTTGGCATTACCCGTCATCATGAATCATTAATGGAAGGACACCCCGGTATCGCGAAAACAGAAGAAAAGATCAAACGCCACTTCTGGTGGCTTTCTTGGAGAAAAGACATAAAGTCATTTGTGTTGTCTTGCGGAATCTGTGCCCAAAATAAGAGTCAAAAGAAAAGGCCAGCCGGCCTACTTCAACCTTTGGACATTCCACCAGCACCTTGGCACACCTTGTCAATGGACTTTATAACTGACCTGCCTCCTTGTGGTGGTTACAACACGATTCTCGTAATAGTGGATCTATTCTCCAAAATGGCCCATTTTATCCCTTTAAAAGGATTGCCGTCAGCTTCCACCTTGGCCAAGGAATTTATGGAAAATATAGTGCGGTTACATGGTTTCCCTTCCATATTAGTCTCAGATCGTGGAAGTCAATTTATCTCCCACTTTTGGAAGAAATGTTGCCAACTAGCACAAATAGACGTGCGGTTATCCACCAGCCACCACCCCCAGACCGACGGACAAACCGAGAGAACCAATCAGACTCTCGAGCAATATCTGCGGTGCATGTTACACCAATCCGATTTGAATTGGAAGGACATCCTCTGGATTGCAGAATATGCATACAACAATTCAGTGCATTCTGGAACCGGACCGACTCCTTTTTATACCCTGTATGGTCACCATCCTCGGACCTCTGACCTAGATCCACCTCTGACCCTGGAGATGCCTGCAGTAAATCACCTACATTCCACAATAACCCAAGCCTTCAAAGAAGCTACAACCCACTTACAGCAAGCCAAGAAAAAGTATAAAGAAAACGCTGATTTGCACCGAAGTAAAACTCCTCCTTACCAAGTAGGAGATCAGGTATGGCTAGCAACTAAACATCTACCCCTCAAGGGTCAGCGAACTTTTAATCCCAGATTCATTGGGCCTTACCCAATCAAAGCTATTATCAACCCAGTGGCCTTTAAACTCGATTTACCATCCAACATGCGGATTCATCCCGTTTTTCACGCATCTCTTCTAAAACCAGTACAACCTGGAACCAGACTGTTTGAGCCCCCAGGCCCTGTCCAAATTGATGGAGAATTAGAATTCGAAGTGAAAGACATTTTAGATTCCAAGATAGTTAAGTCGAAACTCTTCTATCTTGTTGATTCGAATGGATATGGACCTCAGGAAAGATCTTGGGAACCCAGTAACTATGTTCACGCACCACGATTAATTCAAAGATTCCATCGAAGATTCCCGCACAAACCAAAACCCCCGGAGGAAAAGACCTTGGGAGGGGCCTTGAGGGGGGGTACTGTCATGATGCCTACCTCTAAGGAGCCAGGCCGGGCCCAGCAACCCCAGAGGCAGACATCATTTTCCCCAGGGAAGTCTCAGCGGGCCCAAGTCGGGGCCCTTTGGACTCAGTCCTGGCGCCTTAGGCGCCAGGCTCATAGCGGACCCCAGTCCTGGCGCCTTAGGCGCCAGGCTCATAGAAGAGGATATGTGTTTAAGTGCTTGGGTGCACACTTACCTGATGCAGACCTTGCTGCTTCATCCAGGCCCTCTTGAGGCCTGAATGGGACTACTTAACCTGTAGGACTACTTCACCACCCGGGTGTGGTCGGGGAAGGATACATACCTGATTGGTGGAAGGATACATACCAGGAACTTCTTCCAAGGCTATTTAAACCCCACCCGAACAGCCACACATGCTTCGCGTCGTTCTGCACCTAGCAGCTAGACGCTCACCGTGTCAGCTCCTGCATCCTGACTTCAGCCACGCCTGCAAGCACCCTGGAACACCTGCAAGGGGAGAAAGGAAGAGAATAGGAGACGAAAAGCCCTTACCTGCTAAATCTGCATCCCGGAGTCATTTCTCCAATGGCCCTGAAAAGGGAGACATCATTTTAAAGGCATTTCGTTTCGATCGCTGCAGCGCTGCATTTTACTCACCTTTGCAAGGCGCTTCCATCTTCAGCAGCGATCTTCCGGATTCAGCTACGCCCGGGCGCCTAGAGGAAAAAAGACAAGAACAAAGGTGAGAGGGAGAAAAGGAATAAGGAAAGCTCAGTTTCCTTTTAAGTCTTACCTGTTGGATTATTCCCACTGCATTTCGGGTCCTGCCGCTTCCTGGCATCTCCGGACCCCGGCCCCTATGGGGAAAAAAGACAAAGACATTGAATGAGCGAATGCAAAGACATTACCTGAGCGCTCATCCGGAACTGTTTCACTTCGGGTCGGCGCCATATCTCCGGCACTCCGAACCCCGGCCCCTAAGGGGAAAAAGACATAAGCATTAGCGCTTGCTGCAATTAGACAACGAACATTATTATTAAGCTTGAACTTTTGAACAGAACTTTTACAGCGCCTTACCTAAACAGTCACGCTTACCTGAACTCCCATCAATCCTCAATCCAGTGAAGTAACTGGGTTTCAACGCGCCCCTGCATCAGAAGCAGGATGGAGAGCTCATCCTTCCAAAACCTAAGGTGAGGCTTCACAGGGAATCGTGGAGGAGGTTTCGTGGAGGGTTGGAAGAAAGTGGGAGGCTTGAGCATTGTTCCACAGTTTGTAATACTCCCTTTTCACGCACAGGAGGGTATCCAACGAGCCAGGGAAGCCAGAATAGAGGGGCCCTTCCTGTCCATCTTCAGAGTTCTGCGCCTTCGACGCCGCGCCTCTGTGGGAACCAGGTGAGCGTCACAAATTCCCTGTGGCCCATTGACACCGCCTATCTACTTCTTATGGTGGTGGCACGTATAAATTTGAAGTTATGATGCATAACTCAGTTTTGCTAAAATGTGGACCTGAGAAACAAAGATCTGTCATAAATGACCAAATAGACACATGATGCTCTCTCCCCAGAACCAATAAGGCCAGGGTGCCGAGAGAGGAACAATACACTGTTCAATCCTGGCGGTAGGGGTAATTTTAGATTCCTCCCCTAGATTTTAAAATGAATGATGTTAATTGGGCTATATAAGAGGGTACTGTACTAGACACAGGGTGACACACACACAAGAGTCCAGGGAAACAGGAGAAAGAGGATAGAGAGGAGGCATCTGATCCCATCCAAGAGAATGCACAGACCAGACCCTTGCCTAGAAGATCCCATCCAAGAGAGTGCAGAGCCCAGACCCTTGCCTAGCTGATCCCATCCAAGAGAGTACTGAGATCCATCCTGGCTGTCCAGAATCCCATCCAGGAGAGTGCAGAGACCAGACCGTTGCCTAACTGTCCAAAGGGTCCTGAGATCCAGCTGACTTTCCAGAATCCCAGATGAAGGTTTACTTTGTAAGTAGCAAATAACCCCTGTCCCAAATTGCATACACCTTACCTTTTTGCAACATAACCCCTTTGAAAATCCCATAGCATATCCCATTGAAGACCCCAAATTGACAGTATAATTAATTCATCTTTCCATAGAAGAATCTGTATTAGCCTGTGTATGTTAGCGTATTCTTTTGATACATTTTTTGGTTGTCTGTATAAATCCTTAGCATTGTTTTGAAGTAAATCAATAAATTCCCCTATAAGGAAATTCACAGTGCAAGTTGGTTAAAAATCGCAATTAACCCCCTCGTGTCCCAGTGTCTTTCTTTAATTACTATAGTCATTGAAGTATAGCCTTCACAGAGTTAGTCTCCTTGTGACTGAAAACCGAATTTGCCCCGGTTTTGTTTGTATTCCTACAAATTCCTAATTTGCATCTGTCCCATTAAAAAACCTAAACCCTAGTCCCATTGAGAGCAATCCCTTTCTGTTAGAATCCTATCTGTAATGTGCCTCTGTCCTTGTCCTTAAAACGGATTTCCAATTTTGATAGCTAATCCCTTTCCTTATCTACCTGTCATCACAAATCCTGTTTAAAAAACAAATTTCCATTTGCCGCGTGTCTGTTCCTTTTGCATTTGCTTTCTTCCTGAAATCGATTTTCTTACCTTGTTTTCACATTTCTCTAATGTGCTGATTATTAGTCTTTAGGCTTCCTTATCTCCTCAAGAATAGCAACAGGAATTTATTTTCTAGCTGTCCCTAGAAGTTGTGAGTGACCGTGCGAGTAATCAGCAAATCTGATTCTGACGTTTTGCTCTAAAATCTGTTTTTCATTTTCTTTTCTTACTTCCCATCTTGGGGTGGTGGCTGTATTCTAAATTCGATTTTTCTCTCATTGTGCTTACTTCTTGCCACTGCCTTCCATTCAAAGGGAATTAAGTTAGCTGATGTTTTGAGGTGCGTGTTGCAGGGAGAGTGCTTAACTTTAGTGCTATCACATGCTTTAAAAATATTTTTCCAATTTGGCATTAAAAATTAATTGCAAACTGTGTAGGATTTCTGAGCCAATTGTTGTTTAGGAAACAAAATAGAGTATAGGCATAACTGGTGCGGTATTGTACAAAAAACTCTTTTCATCGTCTATCAAAAAATCTTGTCTGTACCAACCTGTGATAAGATGCTCTAACTCTTTTACTATTGTCCTGGTTGGATTAAAAAGCGATTTAATATAGCAACTAAGTTTTTCAAGATGTTTGAAGCCTATAGCAACTAAGTGTTTCAAGATGTTTGAGGCCTATATTAATGCAGTCTATTCTCTCATTATTAACACATTTCCTCCTTTGTCAGCTTCCTTTATAACAATGTTAGTGTCTTTAGTTATACCAGAATGGGCCATTTGTTCATCTCTGGAGAGGTTATGGATATTATCCTTGTAGTGTGTAAGCCTATGATCTAAGAAATTATGAATGTCTGTAATAACTGCTTGGTGAAAAGTATCAATGATATTTTCATTTGCCATTTGCAGAGTAAATTTAGATCTCAGTCTCAAGGCTGTCAGAGTTAGATTGCTAGCTTGTCCATCTAGATCACAATGTACATCTGCTATACTAATCTGTGCTACCAATGCGAGAGACATCAGCAGATGGGTATTCTCAATGTCTTCTATAGTAAATTCACTGGATATTTTTGCAGATGGTATTGCAGTAAAGGTTTGGGGCTTGTTAGAAAAACATTTCTTGAGCTTGAGCTTTCTGATACAATTAAACATATCTATTTGAAAATCTGTGAAATTGGTGCTGTGTGTCTGGGCAAATGATAGTCCTTTATTGAGAACATCCTCTTCATCCGCTGTCAATTGTCGTTCTGCTAAATTATAAACTAGACTCAGATTGATCATTTCGGTGGTTGTCTCTTTAGACTTGACCTTGTTATTCCGCCCATGTTGCCAGAATTTCTGTCTGCATTTACTCCTAGCATCCCTCCTCCCCCTGCAGTTATGTTTGTCGTTATTATAGATGGTGTTAGTGGAACTTGGAAACAAACCTGTTTGACAAAGCCTCTTTCTGTGCCCTTTCTGTAGTGCTTGTAATTAATTTGCACTAAATGACGGCCTTGATTAAGACAATGTGTCGAAACATGTTTAGGCTGTTTCATGACTGACATGTCTAACTGACTGGTCTAAGAAAATTCATTTTGCATACAGCTTGTTTCTAATATTTTCTTGTGTTGGTTGATTCTGTGTGGTATTGGGTAATACCATTATACAAGGCTTACAGCTGGCATACATATTGACTTACTATTGGTGTTTATAACACTGGGGTTCCAGTTTACCCACCCACACAATATGTACTTGAAGTTGTTCGCAAGTCATATGTCTCGAAAGAAATGGGAAGTCAGAAATGGGTCAATGTTTGGCAAGAATGTAGTGGTCCAGGTTTAACTTTTTCAGGGGAGAGATAAGAGATACTTCTTTCAGCGGGAGGAACCAAAACATCAAGAGAGGAAATTGTCATCCAGGTTCAGGATATGTTGGGAAAATGCTGACAACAGGTATATGAAGATTTCCACAGGAAAGGGGTAAAGAAAGGGGATCCACTCATTTGTAGAGAAGAGACTCAAGTTGGCATCTAAGGAGAGATGTGAAGGAGGAGATGCCGGTTTGAGGATGCAATGGGATGGAGTGAAGTGGAAGGTATCTGTGGGAACATATGTGTGGTTATTGCTAGCAGTATGTTTAATGATGGTCAGGAATTTGAAATGAAAGAAGGATGCTAGGTTTTCACAAGGTTTTTGTGATTGAAAATACGTCGCAATGAAATCCATGGGCTTTGATAGCTCAGCTAGAACCATAAAGGGTGCTGATTAAGGGGTTTTGGCACTAAATATTAAAATGGCTTAGTATAGTAACACACATCAATACAACATACTTTATTTGCCTGTTGTATTGATGTGTCATTGCATCTGAGGTTACATAGGTATGTAAATATGTTTTGAGGATGTTGGGCTTTTCTCCAAAGTCTGTCATGGGCATAGCATTTCTTTTTGAAGCGTCGGAATTCAGAAATTAACCATTTTGAATGTAGCTGTTTTGTGCCAATATGAAAGAATTTGGGGAGAGGTTGTTGTGGAGAGCAGTTGTCAGTCAGGAGTAGATGATGGCCAGCAAACATTTACTGGAAATCAGGAAAGTTCCTCATAGGTGATACATCGGTTTGTAAGTACATTTTTCCATTGGCGAGGTGTTGATAAATCACAGAGGTTTGGCTAACATCTTATATTCAGGGAATGGAGGAGGATTTGTATAGCACAGTGGTAATTACAAATGATTGATATAAGGCTAACATAGTGAGTAAAGGAGGTGAATGTTGTGTCCAGGACGCTAAGTAGTGGAAGAAACAAGCTGTGAAATGTCATTGTTCTGGTCTCTGTTCTGGAAGGATCCAAGTTGAGTTTCAAGTGAAATGCAATGTAGGGGTTAAGCTGGTCCCATCAAATGTTCATGTTGCCCAGCATTATGGTGATATATAGAGTTTTTTTTAAAAACAGTTTTACATGTGTTTATGGTTTATACAAAACCTTTATAAATTTGATACATATTTAAAAGAAAAGAAAGAAAAAAAACGAAAAAGAAAATAAAACAAAATTATAAAACATTTTTTGACTTATTTACAAGCTTCATAAATAGATTCTTCAATCTATAAAACAGGAAAAACAACTTTGCCCAATATAGGATTTACAACCGCATTCCGTTGTTTAAATCTCTTTGAGCTGGGAGCAGAGTGGATATTGCTCTAACAGTTTTATTATACTTTGATGATTAATGTTCGATTTAGATAGTAGATCTTCTACAGAGACTACCTACTCTCGGTCAATGAAATTACAACTTTCCAAAACTTTCACCACAGAGGATACTAATGCTACTTCTCACTCAATCTTCCATGTCCAGACATAGGGCAGACAAGAGAGGAGAAAGAGGCAGCATACCATGCTCTCTTTTGGTATTCTATGTTCTTAGAGATCAAAGGTCCATTTAAAGATGTCTGCCAGTGGAGAAGTGTGAGATGACAGTTCTGTTTCTGCCTCCGTTCTGAATGATTCAGAGAGATTAGGGGTCCATTTAAAGGTGGCTGATTGGTAACGTAATTACTCCTGCCCCACAGGAGTGAAAGGAAAAGTAGTGGCTAAACCGCCTACTCATCACGCACACTCCTACAAAATAAGACTGATCCCAATCATGGAAGTGCAGCATGTACAGTAAAGACTTATACCTCTTTAAACTTTTATGAACACAAGCAATAACAGCATATTGAAAGAAACTATAAAAATCCACTCCTTTGGAAAGAACACAGAACGCTGGCAGGGCGTTATGTTTTAAGATTAAACTGCCACCCGAATAGTAATTCCACATTAATATGTGGTATTGGAGAAGAGGTGCAGGGTTTAAATGCAGCCTCTCTGCTGGAGTGACTTGGCTGTCACAGCAGCTGTCAACATTGCACTTGTTGCCTGTGAACCTGCTCCAGGCCCCTGGAGAGCAGATGCTGCAGATGAGGAGTCTGGTGCAGCAGGGTGCATGCGCCGCTATGCTTTTGTCAGAGAATTACAAAATGGTCTCTCTCCAACTTCTACCGAGCATTTGGTATCACCAACGAAGGAAGACAACACCACGTACCATCTCCTGGCTGACTCCAAACAATCCCAACTTCCTACCTGTGCCTGAACAAAATCCTGTTTCGCTGTTCTGCCTGTCCCTCAACTGAAGCCTAGTCACTCTCCTGCTCAAGCAAGCTCCTGCCTAATATTCTGCCTACGAAGACTGGTCCTAAAATGAAGCCATCTCTGCGCACAAACATTACAAATCACTTTACCGCAAGCACTGACAATGTTTAGAACAATTCAATTCACCAAAAATGTTCATTTTCAGGTGTTTCGGTTAATGGTTGAATGTTTTCCCCAACGAAAAAAACCTATCAGTCTTGATGATGACAAAAACAAGAAGAACATGATGCTTAATGTCTATGCTTTATTTATTTAGTTATGCCAATAAGTTCCTGTTTTTCTCTGCAGTCTGTCTTTTTTTTATCACAACATCAATTATATATTTAAAATACGTCCACTTTATTAACGTAAGCAATGAATATGGAGACAAGAATTCAATCACCCACTCGATAGATACATTTATACATTGAAAAGTTGTAAAATCTCAATTTCTACTGAAAGATGACAGCGCGTGTCATAACAAACTGGGTATTAAATGTTCTCAAGATGTTTGGGGCTAAATAGGTCTATTTTTTTTCTGAGTCGAATTTCATGTAGCAAAACAGATCTACAGTCAATTGCTGTTGGGAAATGTGGGATTCGCAGATGTATGTTGTTTCTGCAGAGGAGGCTTTGACGGATTAGGTTCTATCAGGGGTGTGATAAGAACGTGCCTCACAACCCTGGCAGTTTGATGATTGGCAATTTAAAATTCATAGAAAAACAGGCACCTTTAAAGAAGCAAGAAATACTGTTTGCCCTTCAACGGAAAAGGTCTCACAAACACATTGCCCAAAAAATTAAACCAAGATGACTACGCGAATGAGGCAATTTGTTGGAATGGAAACGAAGAGGCGTGTGTATTAAACTTAAAATGGCATCTTCTAGAAGCTAACTCATCCGCGCATAGAAGCTTGGGAAATAAACAACACATAGTAAGGAGTGGAGCGGACTCCTCTGGGAACGGATCAAGAAAACCCATATTGGAAATGAGAAGCACTCAGAATGAATAGCGTGTGTCATTTTTTGCTCCCCTGCACAATGGCGGCAACCCAAGACTTCTGGCGTCAAAAATATGCATGGCATCTAAACGACTATGCCCAACAAGTATCAGTCGTTTAAAGGTTAACCCCTAAGTGCCTCAGCTTGTGTCCCTTTCTTCCCAGCTTCCTGAGCATGCACCAGTGCACTGGTCATGGGTTTCCATGCACAGTGTCCCCAGTGCTCTCGAATGCTTCAAGACCTCTGAAGGCCTGGGTTTTACGTTGTAAACCAACCTAGCTTGGGTATCAGTTTGCTGTTTTATCCGGACATTGCACAATATGCACTCAGACACACAAACACCAGAACATAGCGGTAATACATGAAAGCGAGGTACTTGCTATTTTTCAAATATTATTCTACAGTGATTTTAGAACTGTGACAATGGTATGTTGGGCTTGGGATGATATCATGCTGATCCTTTCGCTCAATGATGTCCTATGATTATATGATACACTAAAGGCGAGAACTCATGGTATCGGTTAATATTGTCCCCATACATATGGTCGCCATACATAATGTCGCTGGGAAAATGTTGTGGTGCGTCCCCTGAAAATAAAGGGGTTTGGGGTGACATGCTTCCCCTCAACTAAAAAAAAGGGGTTCGGGTTGCAGGGGTGTCCCTCACATGTTAAATGTGATAATGTTCCTGCAAAAAACTGTCATTTTTTGTAGGCTTTTTTGCCAGGTGACATTTTTGAGGGGACGTTATTACATGGAACCGAACTCATCAGGTCCTTGCATTCAGTCTGGAGGAGGGTGGGGTCTAAACGTGTGCACTGTCTTTGAATACACAAGACTAACAGTAATGTTGATCCTGGCATTATAGAGCATGGAGGACAGAGGAGTCTGGCCACAGGAGTTTTGCCACAGCGCCCTAACCGCATTCTTAACTCAAGGTTTCAGTTAGGGAAGCAACTGCTATGCCTTCACTTGGGAGACTGATTTAAAATTGTACTAGGCATTTAAATATAATAACAATGTAAGAGGTGTTTTGCTCAGGCTGAGATTTGAATGTGGAGAGCTTATGACTAGGGTAAAGGCTTAAAATGTTGAGTTATCATATCAACATGAACACAACTGTGAATAATGGGTGTGCACGTTTTTAAAGTTGGCTTCAGGAACCAGAAATAATTTGATTTCCTAATCACCAGCATGTTTAATGAGCACGTTTTCTCTATCTGCTTAAAGAAAAATAAATAAAGCTGAAAATGATGTTTCTTTAGGAAGAAAAAAAAAGAAAAAACATCAGGCAGATGCCCTAAAACCGCGGTGATTTGAACAGTACTGTTTTACCATCTCTTCTTTATTCCCTAATGATGATGCATAATTCAAAATAGTTCCTACAAGCTTAGCAGAAAAGTAGTACTGAGGTCTCATACTTTGCTTTCATTCACTTTCTCTCATTATCTCTCTCTCTCTCTCTCTCTCTCTCTCTCTCTTTCTCTCTCTCTCTCTCTCTCTCTCTCTCTCTCTCCCTGTTAGTACCACTGTGACCAGAGCAACTGGTTGTGTTGCAGACTGCTCCTTAGGCTCCTATCATGGACGTTCTTTGGGGGTCACCAGTGGTCGCAACTGGGACCCATGAGGTCTCCCTTTCTACCCCTATAAAAATCAGGAGGTTCCACAAGTTGAGCAATGACCCTAAATAGGAAAGAATAGGAATAACAATTGTCTTTCTGGGATTATATACAATAACTGCTAGACTCATTAAAGATTTATTTCAGGCACACTTCAGGGGTGAGTCACTGATTTAGTCTTTTCCTAAACACCTACAATTCGCACTGCAGACAAAAACCTCCAAAAAGCATTTAGAGTAGAATGAGCATCCATTTCGGACTATGGTCCTGATTCACAGAGCGGTTTCCTATGGGATTGCGCCATTATAAAACCCTTCCGTGAATCAGCCCTATGTATTTTACTTTTCGCAACTTGCAGTTATAGCATGATTTTTCTGCCGTTGTCTCTGTTACAATCATCAGAAGACATTCTATCTCAGTGTCCTCGGTCAAAATGTTTGTGCCTAAAAGCTTGTCTACAGTGTAGAAATGTTTGACCATAGAACATAAAGTGGCCCTTGATTTCATTGAGCCACAATTAATGCTTTGTTCTACTGTGTCTATCTTTCCTATCTCCGTGGCATGCTGTTCAGGATGTTTGTTTTTGTGTAGCAGGTAACGAGTGCCCAGAGTACGGGATGCCATGTGAGTGCGCTGCTTTCCGTGTGCTACTCTAAATTTTTTAATATGCAGTTATTTATCCTCCCAATGGTATTTATTTTGCCAACCTCTGAAGCCTGAAAAGTAGATGCACACAGGCTTGACATGTGTCCAACTTTGCAACTGACCTGCATATGAACTGGCCTGCTGTTAAATCTCAGTTACCAGTTTAATAGTATCCACTATCAAGTGTAATTTGGTTTCTGACTTTGAGAACATTCAGACATGTAATTGCTCATTTTGCTATAGCCGGTAAGCTGACTATAGCCAGAAGAAAGCTTAGTGGATTGAGCGCTTGCTGCTGCGGTGTGTGTGTGTGTGATCTGCAGGTTGCAGGTTCGAATCCCGGAAAGGCCAACTCAGCCTTTCATCTTTCTGAGGTTAATAAATGAGTACCAACTCAGGATGAGTGATATTGTATGTATATTTGTTCTATATAAAGCACTTATGGTTAAGTGCTATACATTAACAAACCATTATCATTTTGACTTGGACATCTGCTTGCATTCACAGTAATTCGGTAATATGGGCATATGCACACTGATATCAAAGATACATATGGTGATCCATTCTTGTATGAAATGTATTTCACGTTACAGTGACATTGTAACCATAGTTTCGCATTACACTTAGGAACAATGCAATGTGATGCCACTTTCTGTTTTGTCAAGGGGTAAAAGGTCATGTTCCATCGCTTCCCTTATATTACTCCGGGGTGGGGTCAAATGACATCACTTCCTGTAATGTCATCAGAGGGCAAGGGTCGTGTGATGTTACTTCCGCTACCCCAGGCATTTTGGTGAAATTACAGCTTAAATGGCAGGAGTGGAATGACCACCACTTCCAGATGTACTGGTAGATGATTCCTGCACATCATTAGATGGTATTGTGGGGTCTAGGTTTTGGATACCATGTTGCTCTTACAGATTGCTATATGCACCCCTGAATATGGTTGCACATTGCTCATTGTTTTAATGCTTCTCGCTATTTGTTTAGTATTGGAGGAACAATGACCTTTTGATCACAAAAGTATGTACAATAGAAAATAAATCAGACATGATGGGAAGCAGTGAGCTTTTTACAATGGGATGCAGAGCCAAGCTCTGTGCCTCTTCGATTGCGAGGCACCTGGCTGTTCCACTTCACTCTGGACAAATTCAGGCTGCGCAGGGGCATGTGCAGTTTGTTCCCCGGCCCGGGCGTGTACCAAATACGCAGACACGCAGCATGCAGTGAGCAGAAGTACTTTTAGCCTGCAGTCTGCAGAACTTGTCCTATGCCAATGTATAGGAGGATAGATACAATGTTTCCTTACCAAAGATAGATTGGTGAACCAGGAGAAGAAATGCAAATCTCGCCCTGGTTTGCATTTTCAGCCATCCAGCCTGGTGATGGTACGAGGAAGTAGGTGTGAAGTGAGGGAATTCAAAGAGAGTCCTGGTAGCAAAGTTAATGATCTTTTCAAGAGGACAGAAAGCATAGATGGGGAGACCGAAGAGGTGAGCTGCTGTTCTGTGTTGAAGATGAAAGTAGTTAAGGTGTAAGAAGGCTTATGTCATAGATGATGCAGAGGTTTCTACCTGAAGAAGAGTAGGGGAGAGTGGCATGTGGGAACTGGATGGCAGAACAAGAGGTGAGAGAGAGCTTTTGGCAGGGAAGAAGAGAACCTCTATTTTAGTAGAGTTTATCATCCGAGTGTGCAAAGCCATCTACTATTTAATGGCAGAGAGACAGTTGGAAATTTTGATAGAGCGATCAGAAGAGAGTGCAGGAAAAAATAAGAAGATGTGGGTGGTGTCCACAAAGAGTTGGAACAAGAGCTCAAAGGAGGAGATTAGTGCCCAAAGAGCAGAGGTGTAGAGTGCAAAGAGGAGCTGACCCACGAGAGAGGCTTGTGGAACACCAACTGTTAGAGGAGAGAGTTGAGGTGTGTTGTTGGTCCAGGAGACAGATGTGCAAGCTAGAATTCAACCCAGGCAAGGGCTTGATAGCCAATCCCAAGCGGGAAGAGGTCATTAAGGATATCAGAGGGATTGACAGTGTCAAATGCAGCAGGCAGGTCAAGGAGAATTAGGATAAAGGATAGGTTGGAGTGTTTAGCAGAGGTGATGCAGTTGGACACATTTATTAAAGCAGTTTTTGTGGAGTGACATGAGCGGAAACCTGCTTGTAGGGGCTCTCGGAGGTTGTGGATGTCTAAGAAACTGGTTAGACGGTTGACCACAACCCTTTCGAGCACTTTACAGTAGTACGGAAGGAGAGGCACAGGGCAAAAGTTAACCGGTAGGTTTGGGTACGCCACTTCCTTTTTTAGAGATGGATGACCATGATGGATGACCAACAGAGGGAAAGCAAGCAGAATGGAAGGACAGCCTGAAGAGTTCAGTGAGGTGAGGGGCCGCTAAAGGGGCAATATACGTGACTAGCTTAGGAGTAAGAGGATCTGCTGGGGGTCTATTGTTACATATATTGCAGATGTCTGTGCACCTATCTGACTGTATCTTCTGCTCTGGCAGAGGGAAATACTACCTAAACCAGGAGTAGCAAACTGTGGACATTGTCAGGTATCCTGGTCCTTGCCCACATTTCCTGCTTCGCAAAAAGAGAGTATCCAACATCAGAACATTCATCATTGCGGCTTCCACTCCCCCCGCTCTTCCTGCAGATTGTGTCTTATTCTTCCTTCTGTCTCCTGGTTTTCTATCTGGTTCCTTGTGTTCCACAGTCCAGCACCCCTGCCCACCCCCACCCCCCCCGCCCCCCATCCATCTCCTTGTTGTCTCAACTCCTTCAGCCCTACATTTGCCTCCTTGTGCTCCATCTTAGGCTGTCTTTCTCCCTCCTCCCGCCCCTTACCTATCTCCTGTTATTCCACCTGCTCACCCTCCTCCTCCTAATGTACATCTGCCTTCTCATGCTTTACATCTGACTTCCTGTCTTCCTCCTACCCCATATGTGCATCCCCCTTTGTGTCCTCTCACCCTGCAACTGCCTTCTTATGTTTATCTTTACGGTTGGACATCTATTCCTCTAGTTCTAATTTACTTCCTCATGTTCGATATTGTGCCTCTTCATCTTCTCTCATTATCCCCCACATGATTCCCTTTGTGTTCAATCTACTGCTGTTTTTCAGCATCATTCTCAAACCAAAACCTCTCCACAATGGCAGTTTGTACATCTTTCTGCCCCACAGCAACAATCTCATCCTTAGGACTCTGTGTCGATGATGACACCTACTCCCATGTGAGCTGTGGAAGAAACCGCAGTGACTCCCTTCTACCTGCACCCTTTCCATCTCCTCCAAGGGCTGAATTGAAATTCCCTCAGCAATAGTTGCAGCCTATACAGATATAAGGAAAGTATAAGTACAATTATCAAAACCATTCATTTCAATTGAGCACATTTCTAGGTGCTGTATTTTAACTACAATAAATGGAGATGGAGTAGAAATTATTAAAGCATTGTGACATCTTTCCGGATCTGTGTTGAAATGCAACCCAAACAAATGTGAATACCCCGTTATTTAATACTAGCAAAAAGTACCCGTTCTCCAAATGGGTTCTGTGGACGGACATGAAAACACTCTCATCGATTGTTGAAAACCAATGATCCTGTATGTCACTGCTCTGATTTGCTTATCGCTTGATCTGCTTTGCACTCTGGAGTTAACTGCACTGAGAATGGGTGTGTTTGGCTGGCTAAAATACCCCTGAGTAGACATTGGGTGGAGGCGAGAGTTGGTGTACTGCTGCATACTGGGACCTACTGTGCTTCCTCCCAACCTGTTGGCTCGCCCTGGCATGGTGCAGTTCGTTGTGGTGCAAATGTCCCAGAAACCAGGTTTGAGAGCCGGTCCTAATACGACCACATTATGTTTTGACGATTTCAGGCAACTGTCTCATGTGTGAAGGTGCTGAAATCTGGGGAAAGTGGTGGGGTGTCCAAATGTCATGTAGCCACTGATGTCTGCAGTCTCAGAACAGATAACTATGTAACATTTTGTGCCGATTGGTGAAATGGTGTGGAATTGTATGAGGAACAATGCTTCACCAAGCCACAAACCCCAAAACGAATTTTGACTTGTGCAGAAATACAGGATAAGGGGTGGGGTGTGCACATATCATGTAGCCAGTAATGTCCAGAGGGTCCTGACAGGTAACAATACAAAATGTTGTGCAAATTGGTGAAACAGTGTGGAATTGTATAAGGAACAACGCTTCGCCAAGCCACAAACACACACATTTAGACTTTTGCCAAAATCAAAGGAGCGGGATAGGGTGTCCTAATGTTGTGTAGCCAGTATTGTCCAGAGGGTCCTAATAAGTAACTTTGAAACATTTGGTGCAGATTGGTGAAATAGTGTGGATGGTGAAACAGTGTGGAATTGTATAAGGAACGCTTCTCCAAGCCACAAACCCAGCCACAAACCCACACATGTCCACTTGTATTAATATAGAATTCATCATCTATTCCACAATAACAAGTTACTCGGTTTGAATGCATTTTTAGAAATTGCTAAAAAGGCCATCAACAAAATAAGATGCCAATGGTCAATTAGAGGCCACGTGTAACACTGCCTCACCAATAAGCTTACATTTTTTGGGTTGGACCCTTTTATTATTCAACTATTTTCCTGCATATTTCAACATGATAATTTTTGACAGCACGGATTACCTGCAATTCTTTCCTGCTTCTCCATTTACTTACACTAAGTCTCACATGTCTATTATTTGCAGAGATTAGTTTGTACTCTTTTTTTGGCACCAGCACTCTTTTGAGTCTGCAGCTGCAGAATCACGTTTGGGCCCGGCCGTGCCTCATCGTTGCCCTTTCTTGAAAGTGGGTGGGTGAGATATGACTGTCACTGCACCCAGTGCTCTGCTGTGGAGCAGACAGTCAGATCTTCCTTAAAAAGAATGCCAACAATGAGGCAGTCACACAGTGCAGTGCACCAAGACCTCTGCAGCAGCTGGCCTGATATTAAGCACTCCACAGAGTGTTTAATAGCAGGCCAGCTACAGATGCTTTGGGGCGCTGTGCTGCAGCCTCATTGTTGCCATTTATTTTGGGAGATCACTGCAGATCAGACAGTCAGATCTTCTTTTAAAATAAAAGCCAACAATGAGGTGGCCCAGAGGCTGCAGAGCGCACGAGGGCCTCTGCAGCTGGGCTACTATTAAGCACTTGGTAGCAGGCCAGCCGCAGAGGCCTTTCTGCGCTGTTCGGCCACCGGGTCACCTTGTTGCATTTTTTTGTGGAGGGGGTTTGGGAGGACGAGGAGATCACCACTGGACACTCCAATGACCCTGCGCTGCTGCAGTGCTACTCGTACTGGCACCACACGAGACGGGTGGCCCAGCAATGAAATGCGCATTGCCGTTGTGCTGGGCCAGCAATATTCAGCAATGCTGCGCCCGGGCAGCCCATGGATGTTGCAGTGGGTCAGGTCTTCCGGGCCAGTTTACTAACTTGTGAGAAGTTATTCAACTGGCCTGGAGGAAATTACCTGTCTTTTGCATACACTACACAACAGGAACAGTAATACTACTTAAGTAAGTTGCCCATTTAAAACTGTTGCTGCACCGCCCGGTAAGCAATGATGCTCTGAACGGAGCACCTGCTTCTACCTGCTTCTTTCTTTATTTCTGCTCTTGTGACGCCGACCCCCGGTGTCACACGGGTCAGGTCACCCATTTTCTGAATGTGTGCAGTGTGTGACTGTCCGTGACTGCCAGCTAGGCAGGGGTTTGCAGACTCAGTGAGTCTTAGACACACCCCTGAATGCGCACTGCAGGCAGTGGCCCAGGAATCATCAAAGGTAGGCGCCAGTGGCAACTGCACTTTTATTTCAGTCCTTGAAGCAGTCAGGACGGAGACCATAGTCCTCTCTTCCTGCTCCACTCCAGCCCAGTGCCCACTCCCAGCACACTCTCTGCTCAAGGTCAGTAAAATAAATGTGTCTGATCCCATCATCTAACGCAACTTGTTCAATCTCACTGTGCCTAACCCAGGTGTGAAAGTGGAGGAAAGGAATTAGTCCCACTCTGGCTGCAGGGAGGGAGTTGAATGGTTGGACAGATGGCCGGAGGGTGGTGGGGGAGGGATCTCAAGTGGAGGCGGCAGGTCTGACCAGGATCACAAACTTTGTCTCAAATAGTTGGATTTCAAGGTCAACAGTAATAATGTCTTATAGAGTCTGCTTACAAAAACACAAATTGCATACTAAATCTGAGCTTCGGGCCCTTTAGGAACATGCGTGTAAAGGATGTGATCACACAGAATAACTCTGAGTCCAAATAACCGAACAAACTCAGGAATAAGACAAAGTACTGTTTTATTAACACATATCTAAAACATGGAGTTACAACGGACATCAACAGACATACGTTCAATTTCTCTCAGCGATCTTTCTACAAAACAGAAGTTATATATCAAAAATACTTCAGAGGTGACGTCATACTTTGTGGCAAATAATAAAAAACCTACTAAAGGTTGGGAATGGCTTAAGGGGAACATCTAAGTATATCTTATATAGGACCTAGGATTATCATTGGCTGCCCGCTGTAAGGTGGACAATGTATGCCTATCTCTAAAGCATATCATCTTCAGAAACGTTAGATACAAGGTTTCTCACTGGTTTTCAAACTATAAGGTCCATCATTATATGGACCACTAAAATTGGTTGGCATGCTTGTGTCATGTCTGGAACATTCGGTTAACTTAGCAGCACTTAAGCACAGACCAATGTTCAAGGAGATAGGCCATAGGAGATAGGCCATAGAGGATAGGCCATAGAAGATAGGCCATGACACTACCTCCCCACCCAATTAGCCTACCTCCCCTCCCAATTAGCCCACCATCACCCATTTCTTCTGCCATGAAGATTGTCTTTCAAGTTGGCCTTCCAAACGTATCCTTGTCTTTAGAATACATAGGAGTGCAAGCTCTCACTATCGTGTTCTGGGACTCCAAGCTCACGTGACAGGAGACCACAATTTGGTCCATTTTGCAGGTTTTAAATGCTTTCAACTAATTAAACTTGGCACACTTGGTGTTCTTTCTTTGCACCTTAACAAGGGATGATTCATCCTGTGCACGTTGGCCCCTTTCCAGAATAGACTTCAGTCTTGACCCTAGGCCCCAGACAACCTCACCATGCAGCTCCACAATTCAGCTTATTCTTGCTGCAACACAATTTTCCCTTCCCTCTTCATGGGTCCTGGCATACTAAATTCATGATATCGATGTCCAGTTTTTATGCAATGGCGGCTTTGCCTGCATTCTATTCACTATGTATAGCCAACTTCCATGATGACTTAGTCTACTTGTGTTTAAGCATCTGTACAATTATTGAACAGTTGATTCTCTGCAGCACTTTGTGCATGTGTAATCCTTTTTGTATTTTAAAAGGTTCTCTTTATGCTTTATTTCGTCATTAGTTTCTGTAGGATCCATGCATCCTCTTCAGCCAGTATCTCGGGACGTCGTACATGTCTCTTTTGATATCACTAGCATCTGTCTTTGCTCTTTTTCATGTTCCTTCAGGGAGTTCCACCCTTAGGTTGTCATCACTTCGGGAATACATTGAGTAGGTTTGTCTCAACGGGTACCTTCTTTTGAACACACGTTGTGGTATTGGCAAAACTGCTGGTGTCAAACACGCACAATCTCAGGTCTCCAATATATGGGGGTTACAGGGGCAGGGTTTCCTGCAGAGGCATGCAGCTGCTCCTCTACATTAATTCCTCTGGTTGAGTCCTCAACAACCTCCTCAGTTGTTTCCACATTTGATATTTTCTCTTGAAGAAGGTGTCCATATTGTCAACGCCCAATTCATGGTGCCTGCCAATTTGACATGTGCATCTACACTTCAGGTCATGTAGTTGCATTGTCCATTCAGGGAACAATAGACACATTGTCCCACATACTTCTTATGATTCTTTGGATACAGGACTGCGTTCCCTCGGGTGCTATGATGCTGGCCACTATACATTTCCTGACAGCGTCATCAGTTATCTCCATCGCGTTTGGTTCAGGTTTGACATCGATCATGATCTTCATCCCTACCACCTTTTTTGTAGTTTTCTTGCATTGGGCAATCACCATCCTGACTACACAGAATCCAAACATTACTAACATCAGTATTACTCCAAGACACTTAAATATATTTGCCAACCACTGTGCAATCCACGAGAACAAAGAGGCAAACCAGCTGTCATCTTCAATGTTATCTGTCTCGTCTTCCTTCTTGGCATGCAGGTCTGTCAACACCGTTATGGCCTCTGTCCAGGTTCCATTCTGGTCACTGTGAGAAGGTATGAATGTGCAACATTATGGCACAATTTTGGTGCACACTCCTCCTTCCATCGCTGTGATCATATCAAAAACACATCTTTTATGCAGGGTCATCAGTCGTATGGCCCTCAGCTCTTCTTTAAAGGTGTTTATTGTCTGCAAAATCTCCCATCTGGTGATTTGTAACCATTTGGCATTTGCTACTGTCTGAATTCCAGGCATGAATATAGTTGTCATAATCAATGCAGTCTTGCTGAACAACCTGTGGTACTCAGGAATGGTATCATGCGCTGTTATCGAATTGGCTCAGAAATAATGTTCTCTTTTTGTCCGCTGAGAAGTTCAAGCAATCTTTGTTTTCTCAAATGTTCTTCCACCATTGGAAATTCACCAATGGTCAGGTCGCTTTGATGAATCACTAATGCTAGAACATGAATGAACACCAAGGAACACACTCTGCTGCAATCCTTGGCCAACTTCATACAGGCTCTAGATCCACAAGCCCAATATTAATCCATAAGGACGGCTGTCCCTTCTCCCATTCTGGGGATATCAATTGTGCTCTTACATTCTTTGTTAGATCCCACATGGTTCTTTTTGTGTCTTCAGAATCATAGTGTTACATAAACCAACGGGACTACAACTACTGGACCTAATTTGTCTTCTACCCATGTCAATAATTTGGAGTGCTTGGCCCATGACTTTAAGCATCCATCATTCACTTTCTGTACTTCTTGCATGTAGTCTGTCTTCAGAAGGTGAGTTGCACAGGACACCATTCCTTCTTCCCATCCTTTCTTTGTATGCACTAGTCCATAGATCTACATTTGGGTTTGTTCCCTACATCCCACTTCCTTCTCGAGCTTTTCGCTCACCCGCCTGGCTGGGGCCTCGCTCTGAAACAGCCTCCCTGAAACTTGAGGAGAATCATCTCCAGTTCTGGAAGCACCTCAAAACCTTTCTCTATGCTTCTGCTTATTCTCCTCCTCTCCCCTGCTGACTTCCTGGCGGAATCTGATACTGCACTGGTTACCTGGCCAACTTCTGATCTCGGGCCCAGGTCCCCTTTGCCGCCAGTCGAACAGCTGCACTGCCTTGTGGACTGTTTCTGTATCCCTACAGGCCCACTAGCAGCACTCAACACCTGATGTCTGCACTTACCCTTGCACTTGCCACCCGATGGCAGTACCTTTACTTATTGTTTATTTTTCTATTATCCCATGTACTGCACTGTCCCCTCCCGGTCCCCCGCACTTTCTCACTTCCCCCTTGCCATGCACTTGCACAATCTGAATGACACCTGGCCTAATAGGATCGTTGTCTGTCTTCCCTCTGTTCCCCCTCTCTTGCCTCGTCACGCCATGAAACACTTGTGTGTAGGCACATTATAAATGCCATATCATATCATATCAAGGTGATCCTGCTATTTTTGTCATATCAGGACAATGAATTCTCTTAATTTCTTCAATTATCTCCTCATCCTGTCCTGCAGCACGATACACAAGCACCTTGGTTTTCCACCTAAGCTCTGTTTATCCATTTGTGTGGTCTTGATATAAGCTAAGCAACCATAACTCGCAACACCACCGTGAACTGCTAAGACTAACACCCAGGACATCAAAGATGACATCACAAATATAATTGATGACATCACTGATGAAATCACATGTCTAGCCCCTTCTTTTTTGTTCACTGCCATATGTAGGCCAGTTGGTTTTATTTACTGACAGTCAGAAACATAACTTTCAAAATGTATTACATTTATAGATATTGCTATTCTCACGTTTTCTTACACTACTTTCCTTAGAATTTAATCGCATCTTATGATGTACATATATAGGGGAAGAAGTAGGCCTAAAACACAGCAATCATTTTTGTGCATGAATACAATCATGTAGATTATACACAGTTGCTAATGACACTGCCTCTTGTTTGCGTACTTTACTCTCCATATATAAGCCCCATATTTGTATGCATTGTAGTCTATTTATGTTTGTGTGTAATAGTAGAAATATGTAGTAAATGATGCATTATTAGCTACTTAGTACATGTTTCACAGTATGGAAAAGTCTGCTACAGAAGCATTCAATGTTTTTTATATAACTTTGGAAAATTACAAATATAGCACCTCTGTGGTGTATGCTGCAGCCAAAAACCTACATTTCTGTATGAGTAGGTTCCTGTCCTAGAAAGAACACTGCAATGGAATGTTCTTTAGAACACTACATTGCATAATGAAGTATGTAGTTTATTACACATCTCCCGATAATCCCTGACACGTTTTTGCCAACATTACATTCACAACCCCTTGTATGAAAAGTAAATGCACATGTGATGACATCAGTGATGTCATCAATGATATTTGTGATATCATCTTTGATGTCCTGGGTGTTAATCTTAGCAGTGCACGGTGGTGGCGCAAGTTATGGTTGCTTAGCTTACCATAACTGGCAAATTTCTGGGTTTTTTTGATTTTCCTTGTAACCATAATGTCCTTTTAACGTTTTTTTACTGAATTTCATAGGTTTTTATTAGTCCAACTCAACCATATGGTCCCTTTAACAAAGTTATTTCACTGCATTTCATAGGTTTTTATTAGTGCAACTTAACCATAATGTCCCCTTGACAAAGTTTTTTCATTGAATTTCATAGGTTTTTATTAGTCCAACTTAACCATAACTTCCCTTTAACAACGTTTTTTTCAGTGAATTTCATGGATTTTTACCAGTGCATGCTATTTTCCTACAACTTACTAATATCATACTTACCAAATATAACAATATTTGTGTCCAATTTACAAAGTGTCACCTTAAAACTCTGCGATTTCCCACATTCTAGAATCATTTTTAACACTTCTATATACTTTTTGCAACTATCTCAACTAGTTTTGCATCCGTAGACGTCTACGAAGATCTGACTTGATTGCGGACCTTTCGGACAGTGCCACATGACCATACGCCGGTGCGTGGCATGATGACATGTTCGAGAACCTGTCCACACTTCACAATCAGATCCATCCTTCGCGGACAGTTCGGAACTGCATTTTCTCCTGATCTAGGAACTTTCAACTTCAACATTTCCCTTGCATACCTCCTACACCTTTTCGTACTCATTATCCATTTCCAATCTAGTACACAGTACCTACTTGGAAGAATTTGATCAAAACTGCTATTTATCTTAAAAATGGCAATCGTTATTGCCACCCCTCCTCCCCAAAAGCCATTACCACCACCAGCTGGAGGACCTCACAACAAAAAAAGTGCAGTACTTTCAAAGAGAATGAAGAGGACCAAGAAGATGAGGTAGAGGAAGGGCCTACTTCTAGCACAAAGATCGAATCATGGGTGTGCCAGTTCTTTGCTACTGTTGGTTGGGAGTGTACCAAAGGATATAGCTACCAAAGTGAAATGCACTGAGTGCAATTTTGTATTCAGTCGCAGACTACCTGGACAGTACTCCTACAGGACCACCTCCATGCACCGCCACACCAAATCCAATGACCGCAATGCTCTCAGAAAGGTTGTTCCTTTCTCAGCAAGTAGTAAGCTGTCTTCCTCCACCTCATCTTCTTTAACAAATACTGTAACCACACAGTCTGATGTCTGTGGGCAATGGTGCGTAATAAATAAATAAATAAATAAAGGCTATGGACCATTTTCGTCCATTGCAGCCCCTGAAATAGGGGATAAAGGCCATTAGCACCCCTGGTTCCTAAAGCGTGAACCCAGGTTGGTAAAACATAGATTTTTCTTCCTACAGTGGGGCGCCTGCGGCGTCCCGCTGTAGGAAGGAAAATCCTTTTCCAAGACAGCCAACATGGAAAGAGAAGGCGGGGCTCCGTACACAGCCCCTCTTCTCTTGCCATGGCAGCCTGCAAAACCCTATGAACATATTATGACAAGCACTTTTTTCCCTTTCAAACCAATCCTACCTTCAAATAACTTTACCACATAGCCGGTCCCAGTTAGACATAGCCTCTTTAACCCCATTTTTCATCCCTAGCGGTCATGGCCAGTAGCCAGATTGTCTGCGCCATGACCTTATGCCATGACCAGACAATCTGGCTACAGCCCAGGGCCACAGGCTATACCTCAGTCACCGAAGTTATATGACTATTTTTTGTACCTACATTATTACACTTGTCATAATGATGTCATTAATGACATTTGTGATGTCATCTTTGATGTCCTGGGTGTTAGTCTTAGCAATGCACGGTGGTGGCACGAGTTATGGTTGCTTAGCTTACCATAACTAGCAAATTTCAGGGGGTTTTCAGTTTTAATTGGAACCATAACGTCCCTTTAACAAAGTTTTTTTTACTGAATTTCATAGGTTTTTAGTAGTGCAACTTAACCATAATGTCCCTTTAACCAAGTTTTGTTTACTGAATTTCACATTTAATAGAGCAATTTAACCATAGCCTCCCTTTATCAAAGTTTTTTTTACTGAATATACATATACATAGTGTGAATTTGAGAGATGTTTACTAGGATTCCCTTACTTTATATACATGTAACATTGAATATACTGAACCCCCTACTAGTGATTTTGATGTCCGCAGACTGTGCGTATGTCCGCGGACAGACGCGGAGAACATCAACACTACCCAAAAACTCAGCGGATATCTTAGATTGTTCTATCATGCCGTATAAACACTGAAAAAGTTCAAAAAGCAGCACATGAACATATTATATGTAATAATAAATAAGAAGTGGAACCTAAATATGTAACACATCAACCGTCCATTTAAATAGCACATGTACAAAAATGAAATATACCAAAACAAAAAAGATATGCCTCCAACAGAATTACCTCACAGAAACTGCACAGCAAGAAGCAACAGCAGACCTACACAACAGTACCAACAAAACTTACCAGAAACTAGTAAGTAAACTTCATTTTTCTTATATATTTTTAAACTTTCTGTATTAGGTACACTAAAAGTAATATATTTTTTTGTTTACACAGAAATGTCCAGTACTTTGGAATGGCTTGAAGAAAATTTCCCACGTAATGAAATGAGTGATGCTAATGGTAGACACTTCTCTATATAAGCAAATTAATAATCATTACTTAATGTGTACTTAAAACATTTGTTTTTTAACAGAACATACAAACAGTGAAAATAATATAGCAAAAGAAACATAAAAAAATGCTCTGCAGCGCATGGAACAAAAAATGGATATGATTATTGAAAATGTCATTCTTTTAAAACATTTTGTGGAGGACCACATAAAAGCAAAACATTAAATATCATTGCCCCACAAGTACCTGTTCCCCCTCTCAATGTCCCAGTCAACTATCCCCAAACCCTGTGTACCTAAAAAAATGTTATGATGAGACTTCCATCCCTTCATCCCCTCCCATCCATCCTCTCCAAACCCCTAATTCCCCTGTATTTGTGTCAGTTTCTGCTCCCCCCTCTCGTTCATACATTTTATATTTGTATATAATAAAAAAATTATGTGTGTTTTAATTCAGTCCTTTGTGTCTTATTTGTTTTTAAAAGGCAGTTGGGGTGTCCACGGACAGCGCGGGTGTCCAGAATGTCCGCAATGAACCAAAATGGGGGTGTCCTAAGGGCACTATACCTGTCCGCACTGTCCGCAATCAAAATGGAACTGTTCTTAGAACACACCCAGTGTCCGGGATGTCCGCAAGTAACCAAAATGGAGGTGTCCTAAGGAGACTTTACCTGTTTGCACTGTCCGCAATCAAGATGAAACTGTTCTTAGAACACACTCGGTGTCCGGAATGTCCTCAATTAACCAAAATGGAGGTGTCCTAGGGACACTATACCTGTCCGTACTGTCCGCAAGCAAAATGGAACTGTTCTTAGAACGCACTTGGTGTCTGGAATGTCCGCAATTAACCAAAATGGAGGTGTCCTAAGGACACTATACCTGTCTGTACTGTCCGCAATCAAAATGGAACTGTTCATAGAACACACTCGGTGTCTGGGATGTCTGCAATTAAGGAAAATGGAGGTGTCCTCAGGACAATATACCTGTCCGTACTGTCCGCAATCAAGATGGAACTGTTCTTAGAACACACTCGATGTCCGGGCTGTCCGTACTTAACCAAAATGGAGGTGTCCTAAGGACACAATACCTGTTCTTACTGTTCTTAATTAAAATGGAAGTGTCCGTACTGCCTGTAGAACATCTATGCACATGCGCACCACACCCATAAGTCCTACGAACATCGCGCCTGTCCGTAACTGTCTGTCGCACGTGTGTCACACTTTTAATTAGTTTGAGGACCCGAACATTGTCCGTAGAACACCCGCGTGCATGCGCACAACCATTCCTACACATTTGGTGTGCTGCGGACAGCCGTCCCCTTTGCGAACGTGTCCGCAACATCATCATGTGACCGCACCCACGCTGAGAGTGTGTCCTGATTTACGGACACTGTCCGGGTCCTCGAACATTTTAAAAGTAGTTTTTCTGGACAATTCAAAGTATTTTACAGTAAAAGTTCACCATTTCACATGTCCCAGACAATGTCCCTGGCGATCTACATACTTTTTGGAACTTTTTGAGCCTTTTGTTGGTGTTCGATCTGTCCGCGGACATATCTCCAACCACGAACACCTTGACTTTCCCCACCCCTGCCATCTTCACTACACACGGCCTCTTTCAACACAAATCCACAACCTCAACACCTGATTGGCTAATCCCTACAGTCCTCTTTCCATGCTGGATTTGCTGGAAAACCCCAGATGTAGCACGCCCTCTCCGCAGGCAGCCCCGGTGTCCGAGAGCACATAACTCTTAGACAGCCCATCTACCCTTTCCACTTCACTCTCTCTGCTATTCCCTCATTGGATACAGCTAAGCAGTCACACAACCATCCAAACATCACATCCAAGACCTCTACATCTAACTCCATCATCATAATTCAGCACTTCAAATGTACTGTTGACAACTCTGAGTACAAGTTTCATATCATTGGAAAGCACCTTATACAAAAACTACTGTACAAGCCTCCAAGATTTCTACTTGCAGCTGCAAGCATATCCATATGCATGAATACAAACTACAAGTATGCATATTTTATGAACAGTACATGCACAACTCTTATAAATGCATATAAACAGAGTAACTTTACCACTACATATAAATCTTGATGTAGTGGCAGTAAACCATACCAAAAAAATTATTTTACAAAAAATGTTCTGACACAGAGTCCTTCAGAATCTTATAAAAACAGGAGAGAAATCATGCACAACCCTTAAAACCTACCGTAGAAAATTAATCTTAGAAGTTCTCGTAGACAGTGCAATCCTTCTCAAAAAGAAGTTATTTATTTAAGTGTTAAACAGAATGAAACCACTAACAACACTAACTACTAAACTACAAAAAAGACTGCTCAATAAACGGAAAGTCAACAAAAATAACTTCTTAAATATCTGTGGAAGTGAATGGAGTCACACCACGAGCACAGAGCCATATTTCAATGAAGAAGCATATAAACAAAAGCAAACAAACATAATTGCCATACATAGCAGTGGACGAGGGCATGAAAAACTTAAGAATACCATAATGGAACAAGAAATGCTGCTTACAAAAATGTCCCCAGAAAACTCAGTATCCCCTATCCATCCGACTGAACCAAAACATCCAGTGTACAAATGGCTGTGCACGACAATGTGTTACACAAATGGCAACCTTCTACTACACACATACAAACAAAAAATACAAAAATTTAAAAGTACATCCGCTGAAGTACCAAACCATGTGTGTGTGTTTTGCCGTAGAACTTTTTATAAAAGTAGCACAACAACTGTAGATATAACATACAAAATAAAAGACAATGAAGATTCCAAATGGTGTGAATTAGCTCTCTACCTTATAGCAGAAAACAAATACGAAATAAATGACCCCTTAATACTTTGCAGTTACTGCACTGCAAACTTGACAACAACCAAACTCCTTCATGTGCTATCACAAATAACTTGGAATTATTCCCACTACCAAAACCCTTGCAACAACTCAATTTATATGAGAGCATCCTAATTCAAACAGTGCATCCATTTCCAGCAATAATACGCCTTCAACCAAAAACAGCAAAATTACCTACCTCTGAATTAGTGGAAGGCAATTGTGGCAAAGTAGTTTCTTTACCATTAGATCTGAAATAAAATGTATGCACTCTGGGAGTGCAGCGTCCAATAGATCAGTCTTTAATTGTCTTAGTAAATGGTGTACCTACAAAGGACAAAACAAATTGGCAACAACTCGTAGACTTACATAATGTTAGACAAGTCTTGCAAAATCTAAAAGACAATAATGAATACTACGAAGAAATTAATATTGAAGAAAACCTGAGGGAAACCACTGAAATAAAACTTCCTAGACAGTCTGATTAAGAAACAAGAACTTATTTCGACAAAACAACCTAAAAACAACAAATCATTATGACAAAGATAAGGAGCATAAGTGTAAAGAAAGTGATGGCTGATCCAAACATGCAGGAGAAGAAACTTGACGAGTTTATGATTATGTCATGATTGTTTGGGCTCAAATTAAGACTGGGCTGTTGATATCCAGGCAAACTGAACAATGATACAAGTTTTGTTTTTTTCAAAACTAAATCACAATAAATAAAAAATAAAAAAAATAAAATATATATATATATTGTCACCGGATTAGGAACTAAAGGAAACTCAGCATGTCCAATCTGGTTAAGAGATCTCAAATCCTGGATACATCTCCATGACCCTCTTTTAGATTTTTTAATCAGATACACTGCACTATTACAGATGACTCTGATGGCACCAGTATGCCCTGATTCATCAGCACTGAAATAGTCTGAAATATACCTTCATCAGCTTCTCGAGAGATGGGGTACTGTTTTGCTCAGGGTAAAACTGCTCCTGGTTTAAGCTTTATTTTAACCTCCCCTATCCCCTTCAATAAACGTACCTCACAAGGGCATGTTGTCCATAAGGCCCTCTACACTTTTTCAAGATTCTCCTGAAAGAATGCTGGTCACTGCCGAATTATCGCCATTCTTTGTGTAACTTCCCTTTTCTCTATCCTTATCCAGTATGTAATGCTCATGAAGAACACTACTTCGTCATCACATCGGTCTTCTCTGAACATATCATCATCAGTTATGTCAGTCAAGCCGTACCCCTCCTCAAGAGCTATCACTGTTCTCCATGGTCCACCCTCATCATCCATTCCTTCAAGCATTGCCATTTGTTTTTGTATTGTAGCTGCTTCCGACTTTATAGGAATAGTCTGCAACACCCTCCTCATAAATGAGTATTAGTGGTCTAAATAAAAACTCACCAGGTATCCTCACCGTTCTTCCTGCCAGGTAGCCATGTAAGTAAAATGCTTACCCCATACAGAAAAATCTCTGGACCTACTGGAACGCCTCGCAGAGCCACTTGCTCTGGGATTGCCAGTATGAACTCCCCCACATTTAAATAGTATATTCCTGGAGTGGAGAACACTATTTTTTGGTCCATAAATGAAATTGTCATGTTAGGTTTTACCATTAAATCTCTTCCTAAAATGTTAACCAGTGTCTGTCGTGAACATAACAGAGGAACGGACATGACATTTTTTCCTATGGAGACTGGTAATTTATCAGTAAAATGAACTCGACTAGTAGCTCCGTGGAACCGTTCAGCATTCATGGCAATACCTAACATTGAGTATTTTCCCTCTGGTATACATGAAGAGTTGCTCCAGTGTCTACAAGAAAAGAAAAGGATTTGCCTCCTATCGTCACATCGACCCTTGGTTCCTCTTGGGGGTCTGGTGTCAGAGATAGTACTGAACACATCAAGTCACCCGGTGAGCTGTCCTATTGTGGATACAAGCTCATCCCCGTCCCTGTGGAAGGATTTCCTCCTACCATAGTGACACCTCCTATTCTAGATGTCAATACATGTGCTGTTTTTGCATACTGCTGTGTCTGCATAGGGGCTTGTTGTGGCTGCCCTCATGGTGGATTCATTTGTACTTGTCCCTGCTGTTGCACTTGATAAGATGTGTTATCTTTGGCAAAGCCCTCTCTGGTCTGTGTTCTGTATGTTGGAGGATAAGCTGTCCCTCCTCTGGAAAATTGGCCATTGTGTACATTCCCTTGTTTCCCACATAAACCTACAATATGTCCTGTCATTCCATAATTCCAACATACTAGGGGAACCATCCTGTTAATCCCTCTTTGGTTATATCCTCCCTGAGCACTCTGGTTCTCATTCTATTTGAAACCCACTTTGGTTATTCTGAAATCCACCTCCTCTTCCCCAATAACCCATACCTCTGCCTCATGGCATAAACCCATACCCACCTTGGTCCATCGGGTGCAAAGTATCCACCTGCGATGTACCTGTGCTTCCTGCATTCCAAGTGCCTTCCCAGCCCTTCTCCGCCTGTCAGTACCACCATTCTATGGTGAATTTTAACAATTTCTTCTCCAAACTAACTTAGTTTCCTCCATCTTTCTATTCTCATCCTTCTTCTTGTTTTTCGCTTGTAATAACCGACAATGGTGCACTTTTGTCAACTGTGTCTCAGCCCATGACTTTGTTTCCATCCCTACTTGTTTTTTCATCTGCCGCTGTACTGGTTCAAGCAACTCCTGACATAAAATGTTGTAAATAATGCACCTGTCTTCCCATGGCTCACGAGTTTCAAGTTGTCATTTCTCCTGAATATCGTGAATGTAAGCAATGAAGCAGGGGCTTCGTCTTCCTTTTTATACATGTCATAATTGCACCCATATGTGAAGTGTCAGGATATTGTACCGTGTACATCTGCTCTACAATTATAAAACGGCGCTCCATCATGCGCTGTGTTTTGTGAAGTCACCCTTGAATATCTCGCTCTCTTCCAAATGTCATCGGCCCTCTCTCCAATAATGATGGCCAGGAGACCTTTTATGTCCCCTATGGCCAGTGTATTTCCTCATGTCATTTTCTCCAATTCACATATCCATTTCCTAGCCCCTGAAGTCAAACTAGGAAGCTTGCATCAAAAGTTATCCTTCTCCATCTAGACCTATAGAATGTAATGTGGTCTTGCTCCCCCTTTAACTAATAAGGGGAACTTTGTGAACCGCATCCTATAGTCGTATCCAACTATTAGTCTATCCATGGCAGGGATAATCGTCCCTGTCTGTCTTCTTGTCGGTAATGACATTAACCTGTTTACATATGGTGGAGACTCTCCTTTCTTGTTATGTGATCGTCCTCGGGGATGCTCAGGATATGCTATAGGATCTGGAGTTCTATCTTTAGGCTGTTCCAGATCCGACCATCTCACTTCCTTATCCATTTGTGGGCTTCCTTCTGGGGCTCATGTGTTCCCTCCTTCTGCCCCAAGACCAGACTCTCTTTCCTCGTCTGACATGTCTAGGCCCCAACTAGTGTGACTATCATCCCCCTCACCCTTGTCTAAGTTCAGCCGGCTCAAGCACAATGCCTGACGTTCATCACTGAACAGGTTTCCCTCCTCACTTCATAAATGAGGTATTAGGGATCAATCACCATTCCCTTGAGTTCCATACTCGCTATCTCATCTTAACTGTTGATAGACCTTATTGATTCTTTCTCCAATGCTTTCTGCATAGAATTTTTCTTCTAGCGCAACTCTAGATAGTGCTGTCGTTACTTCCTTTATCGGAGGAATCTCTTCCACTGTGCCATTGTATTTCTGGTCTCGGTCTCATTTGTTCTTTATGAATGAGACTGGCATCAAAACCATGCTGTCTCCTTGTTCATTCTATTTCTTCATCTACTTCCCTTTGCTTTCTCGCATCCCTTCTAATTCTTTATTCCTCTTGCCCTTGTTCTTCTCCTCTCCTTACTCCTTCCCTCATTTCTTCTTCTTCTCTTTGTCTCTGTAATCTTGTGTCCCCTAGTCTTTGTGCTTCTTCCTCCTTTTTCTTCCTTTCTTTTCTGTCCCTTTTTTCTATGGCTCTTTTTCTATTGTCGTACTTTCTTTGTGCTTCTGCCTGTTCTTCAATTTTCTCTTGCTCCTCCTGATATATATGCTCTCGACGCTCACTGTTTTTCCTTTTATGCTCATCCTCTTTCAATCTTTTCTTTCGTTCAATATCCTTCCTTTCTTGTTCGGCCTTTTCTTCTCTTTGCCTAACCTCCTCTGTACTTTTCCCATCCATCTTGATTAATATCTGTCCTCAGATCCATTTGTTTTGTACGAGCGCTAGTTCATCAGCCTTATCCTTTTCTCTTTTCCATCTCTTAATCTTCTTCTCTATTTCTGGTAGCAAATTCAATCACTCACTTTTTTCTTCCTTGTCTTCTATGAATGTATACATCTCTTCCTTTCTTTTATTCTCTTCCAGATTATGGTTGCTACCTAAGCGGGGGCATGATCGGTTCATATAACAGATTACTGTACCCCGTTGCTGCTTTTAATTCCTTCAAAGGATACACTCGTATCACTTCTGTAGCAACACCCTTTGCCTCAGGCAAGGTAAGGGGAGCTGAGGGCTCGACGCTTTGCCCTGTATTTTGATTAAGCATCCATTCCTCAGGTGGCGGGTCTTCTCTTTCCTCTTGATACATCTGCCAGAGCTCTAAAATCACTAGTCTTTTCTCTAATTGCTTCCCTGTGTATGCAGCGTGCTAATATGTGATCATGTGTTGCAATACCGCTCTTGACAATGATCCCTCATGTGGCCACGGCATAAACATTTTATCTGCTCTGCCCTTTACCCATTCTGCACTGTACTGTTTGAGCTTGGACATATGTTTTGGCAGTGTCTTGCATAGGTGCCTGAGAGGAGTATCCCCCATAATGACAAGTCTCAATTGACTGTCAATACTTACCAGCCCGTTAAATACATCTTTTACCTTGGCTTAAATCACCACCTTTCAACATTTTTAAAACAACAAATATGAGCAAGCACCATCAATCGCTGCTCAATCCTCTTGTTTCAATGGAATATCTACTCTTTTGATTGGCGCCAATAATTTTACTACATTTAATCTTTACTTACTGTTACTTTTTCATAATCTTATCGTTCTTCGATACTTTATTCAACAAACAACATTTAGGGCCTCATCACGACTTCGGCGGTAACCCTTAAATCCGGCGGTAGCGCTATTACCGCTGGATTTAAGGGTCCGCCGAATCAGGGCTTTGGCCGATTTCACCCCAGCTCTGAGCTGGGGGGAGATCTGCCGAAAATGTGCGCTATTACCGCCGGCGGGAAATCCGCCGGCGGTATTAGCGCGAAGATTCCCCATTGAGCCCAATGGGGAATGGGACATTCCCGAATGGGCTCACTGGGGAATGGGGACTTACATTACTGCCAAACTAGTGATCCGGCGCTATTAGCACCGGGGAGTTCGGCGGTAGGGCTAATACCGCCCGCGCTAATAGCGTTACTGTTACCGCCCAAGTCGTGATGAGGCCCTTAAACTAGTGAGGCATTTACACATTATAAACACTGTGATCACCTCTTCCCTCGCCTTTACGTTTTTCCCCTGTACATGGTTTGAGACATTACCTTACGCAGTACTGTGTGTTTTATGTTTGACCTATCTCTACAATTATTTCCCATTACTCAAAATTATTGCAATCCCATCCCTTTATTTGCCATTCCCCTCAGTCTATTCCCTTGTTAATCAACTTGAGGCCTTCTGTATCGACTCTTCCTCCAATCCGACTACTTGGCCTTCCGTCCGGAGAGCACTCATGGAAACCGAGCAAGGATTTCTTCAAAGGGGGACCTGCCCACTGTCTCAGTTCTTCTTGCAAGTTTATTTCTATGCGGCCACTCTCCACAGGAAACTCTGCGATCTTCCAGCTAATGACAGAGGATGGCCGATCATCCAGAAATCTGGAGCTGAACTAGTTTGGATCTTTTGAACCATCCGCACCGCTACAACATGAGCTAAGGGCTCTTTAGGAACGTGCATGTAAGGATGCAATCACACAGAATAACTCTGAGTCCAAATAACCGAACAAACTCAGGAAGATGGCAAAGTACTGTTTTATTAACAATTATCTAAAACAGTGAGTTACAATGGACATCAACAGACATACGCTCAATTTCTCTCAGTGATCTTTTCACAAAACTGAGGTTATATATCAAAAATACGTCAGAGGTGAGGTCATACTACGTGGCAAATAATAAAAAACCTAGTAAAGTTCATGATTGTCTTAAGGGGAACATCTAAGTATATCTTCTATAGGAACTAATATTGGGATTGGCTGCCCACTGTCAGGTGTCAGGTGGACAATATATGCCTACCTCTAAAGCATGTAATATTCAGAAACATTAGATACACTGTTTCTCATTTGTTTTCAAACTATAAGGTCCTTCGTTATATGGACCACTACAAATGGTTGGCAAGCTTGTGCCATGACTGGAACATTTGGTTCACTTAGCAGCACATAAGCCCAGAACCAGGTGCAAGGAGATAGGGCATGACACTACCTCGCTACCCAATTATCCCAGCATCTCTCATCACCCATGCTTTCTACCATGAAGATTGTCTTTGAACTTGGCCTTGCAAAAGTATCCTTGTCTTTATAATACATGGAAGTGCGAGCTCTCACTATCGTGTTCTGGGACTCCAAGTCCGAACTCTATTTTCATCCTTGGCTCTGGTGACAGGAAACCACGATTTGGTCTTTTTTGCAGGTTTTAAATGCTTTAAATAAACTAAACTTGGCACTCTTGGTAGTCTATCTTTGCAGCTTAACAAGGGATGATTCATCCTTTGCACGTTTGCTCCTTTCCGGAATTTCCAGAATAGATAGCCAACCTCGGCTGCTTCACTCTTGACTCCAGGTCAGACAACCTCGCCATGCAGCTCCAGATACAGCTTATTCTTGCTGCAACACAATTTTCCCTTCCCTCTTCATGGGTCCTGGCTTACTAAATTCATGAAACCGATGTCCAGTTTCTGTACAATGATGGCTTTGCCAGCATTCTATTCACTATGTATAGCCAGCTTCTATGATGACTTAGTCTCCTTCCATTTCAGAGTCTGTATAATTATTGAACGGTTGATTCTCTGCAGCACTTTGTGTATGTGTAATTTTCTTTTTCTTTGTATTGTAAAAGGTTCTCTCGATTCTTTCCTTCGTCATTAGTTTCTGTGGGATCCATACATCCCCTTCTGCCAGGATCTCGGGACATCGTACATGTCTCTTGTGATGTCACTAGCTTCTGTCTTTGCTCTTTTTCATATTCCTTCAGGAAGTTCCTACCTTAGGTTGTCATCGCTTCAGGGATACATTTCAAGGGTTGTCTCAACGGGTATCTTCTTTCGACCAAACATTGCGGTATTGGCACAACTGCTGGTGTCAAACGCGGCACAATTTCATGTCTCCAACATATTTGGGGTAGGGGGTCAGGGTTTCCTGCAGAGGCATACAGCTGCTCCTCTACAAAGCCACATGACAGCATGTAAAATCTTATAGCAACATGTTAAGCCAAAGGAAAATCATTGTGGCTTTCGTTTTCACATCCTGAATGGTAGACTATCAGACCAAGAATCCAAGATAATGCCAACCTAAACAATCAAGTTAACCCCATGGTACTTTCAGTGATTTAAGTTTGTAATGGAAGAAGTTGTGTAATAAACAAGGATACATATGCAGATTCTTTGTCACAAATTTCCAGCACATTGTTATTCATGATGTTGAAAACCTTTGATTGGTGGCTTTAAACAACTTTATTGTTTTGCATATCAAGGTAGTAGACAGCATGAATATAAACAAATCTTCAAATGGGTGCTTTGTGTTGCTCACTTTAACTTGCACAGATGTGCACGGTAACTGGAGTTTTGTGAGCTCTTTGAGCTTGAAATGTTCCATCATGCATATGAAATGGCTCTGCAACTGATAAGAGAAATGTATCTGTAACCTGAGCACCTTAACAACCTGCATAGACACGGACGCTGTGCATGTGTGTGTCTGCCTAGCTGTGACTTGGAAAACATGCAGTGCTTCAATGTCCAGCTGTGTTTCCTGAGCCTTTGAACTCATATTTGAACTGAACTGACCTGTTGTACTCTTGTTACAGTACAACATTTCACACTCATGCTTGGGAGCAGACCCGCCTCTCCAGTAATGGCGGCTATGCACTGATTGCGCTCCTGCTTATCGTAGTATGAGAGTGGTGTTTGCTGTTAGCAGCAAAAAATGCAGTGCTTGCAGTGCAAAGCAAAATGAGAAGGGTGGAGTGGGGTCATATGTCCGCTACTGCACCCAGTGACTGGAGAGATGCACATGATTACGCACAAAGGAAGGTTGCACATGATTTGTCTGTGACTGTCTTGCTGCCAGGCCACCTGGTGAGTTAGTCGTGCATTGTGCAGTTTCTCCGTTCCTCACTTTCTCCACCTTCCATATCTCTGCTTTCTTCATCCAGGGTGTTTTCATTATCCCCTATCTGATCTAACTGCTTCTCTATCACCTATCCTATCTCTCTTTCGAAGCCTGGAAGGTAAATGTTAGAGAATGATCTCCTGGTCTTCAATCCAAGCGTGCCCGTCGCTAAAATATATGTCAACGCTTCTTCCAGGCAGACTGCCGCTGACATCCTCTATGTTGTTCAATCACCTTGTATGTTCTCTCTCCAGACTGTTGTAATACCCATATGGTCTCAGTCCTCTGCCATTTCTCTTCTTTGCCCATTAATGGTGGAACCCGATATAAAGTACTCTTGGCATACTTTACATCCTCTAGTAGCATCATTAATGTCTACCAGAATGGCACTGTAATGGTCCAGGGCTCTCATCCCTACCTACTCCATCTTGATAGATGTCTTCCGTCTCTCATCAACTTCCTCCCTTCTCCTGCCACTCCTCGTTCTGCCACCCCTCTGTCCCCTTTGCTCCAACAACGGGGGTACCACATTCCTCTACCCATCCTCAGAAAACCTTCAAAGGTGGCAATCAGCTACACTTAGCAACCCACAACACTCGCTCTGTCGTTAAATACTTCTCGGACATCTGCCGCCTCCTTGAAGACTTCGACCTTGACATCCTCGCTCTCACCAAGATGTGGTTCACTGCCAGCTGTGTTACTGTCTTTGACACACTCCTACCAGAGGCCTACAAGATCCTTTCTAAGCCCAGGGCTAAACCGGTCTGGGGGCAGAGTGGCCCTGATCTTCCCTGAATGGATCCCTGCTGCTATCATACCCACTCAGACCTACTCTTCCCTTGAATGCTTTGTTTGCAGGCTTGGTGTTTTTCCAAACCTCTTGCTGACTCTTGCCACCATATACAGGACTCCTGCTCCATTCTCCCTCTTCCTTTCAGAGTGGTCTGATTTCACCTCTTCTCTCCTGGCCTCCACCTCCAAGCTTCGCTGCCTCTGAGACTTCAATATTCACCCTGACCCCCTCGTTCAGCCTGTGGACTCTTCTGCAGCCTTTGTAACTCTCTTTTCCACACCATTCTTCCATTTGGTCTGATGCACTCAGCCAGACACACCTTGGATGCTCTTATATCAGCTGACATCCCCATCTCCAACCCTCTCACTATACATCTCTCCTGGTCTGAACATTGTCTCCTGTCCTCTCACCTGGATCTCTTGGGTCTCCCAGCTAATCCTCTGCCAGCGCTGCCAGTCTTCATCTCCATCATTCGACTGATGAAGTGAGTTTCAGTTGCTGCTTTTGCTGCTACTTTTATTCCCCCTCCCACTCCGGCCACTGACTCTCACGCTGACACAGCCATTTCTAACCTTCACCTCTCCAGCTCCATGCAGATCTGCATGAAGCCTGCCTCCACACGTAACACCTGGTATGATTGTGTCCTAGCCTCTCTGAAATGCAAGTACTGAGTTGCTAAGGGGAAGTGACAGGCTTTGATCACATCCTCTGACAGACTTGTCCGATGCCTGCTCCAAAGGCAATACAGACTCTGCATCGGCTCGAAGAAGAAGGCCTATATCAGAGCCCACTTTTCTGGGGCCACTAACAACACAGCTGAACTGTTCAAAATCTGCAAGGACTCACCAATCCTACTGCAGTCTCAACTTCTCCTCTGCCATCCCTGACTCTCTGCACTGCACTAGCCTCTCACTTTATAACCAAAACACAGGACATACTGTCCTCACTCTCCTCTACACCTATCTCTTCTCCATCACCTACTGTCAGGCCTCCCTTGGCCCTTATCCCCTTCCCCCCTACTCTCCTTTTTCTTGCCCATATCATTGGATGAGGTATCAAGACAAGTCCTCTCTATGAAAGTCTGCTCCAAACAGGTGCTGCCCTGCTCCTCCCTTGCTCCAGCCTGAGTTGATGTGTTTTTATATTTTTTTAAAATTAATTTTATTGGTTTACATACAAACCTTTAAAATAAGACCATTCATTAGTCCTCATTACATAACGTCACTTATCGTCCATCCCATTATTCCAGTAAACGTTTTTCGATTATAGCCAAAAGGTTTGTCAGCGGCAGTATCAGTTTCATGTCCGTTCCTCTGAACATGTGTTGCCACAACTCATCAGCATTGAGGGATGGATGACGCTCACTCCAATTACTCAGTAGTTGGGTTCTCTCTGTGCGTAAGTTTGTGCAGAATAACACCAAATGTTTTAGAGTTTCCGGATCTTGGGCACAGCATCGACACATGGGGTTCAAGTTCGCGTTAGCTGACCACGCTCTCAAGCATTCTTTAGTTTTGAACGTGTTAAGCCGAAGGCGCATGAACAGTCTCCTTGCGTTCGGATCTGGAAATAGTTCAATATATTTTTGCGGGTTATTGAAAGCCAGAGCCTCCGGTGGCACTTCGCTCAGTAGCTTCGAGGCTCCTCTTTCCGCGCATGTCAGCTCCCAGTCTGTGCGCCATAATTTTAGTTTTGCTGCGTCCAGATTTTCTTGTAGCAGTTCAGGTTTGATGTCGTACTCTGACATTAGACTTTCACAACTTTCCAACCACATTGCCAAAACGCCTGAGGCTGACGAACCAGCGTTGTGAAAAATGGCAAATTGCGGGATGTATTTGCATGCCATTATTTTTCGATATAAGGATAACAGGCTCCAACATACACGTGCGTGGATAGAGATTAGCGATAATTTGTACCTGATTGAGGCCATCGAGGTGCCTTTCGCTATGCCCAGATCTTTTGTCCAAAAGATATTCTCGAGCGTTGACCACAACTTCCATGAACAGCCCAATGCGTTTTCTGCCCCGTACGTTAGAGACGGTATTGCTTTTTGTTGGTAAAATCGTAGTACTGCTTTAAGGGAAAATCTACCAAATCTGTTCTTAAGCACTAAGGCTTGATTTGCCAGTTGTTTGCATTTGCGTTTTGTCGCTGTGGTCCATGGATCATCGTTAAGACTTGAGCTAATGATCATTCCAAGATACTTTACGCTGGATGATATCAGGAGTTTTTCAGGTCCCATAAACCAAGATTGACTCATAGTCGTTCTTCAACGACCGCTTTTGAGATTATTCAACACAAGAATTTCATATTTCTTTGTGTTAATAAGTAGATGGTTTTCGACCACATACTGCTGTACAGCGTTGATTTTTCTTTGCAGGCCGATTTGGTGTTAAGTCTAGAAGTATGAGGTCATCTGCGTACAAGAGCCAATTCAGATTCGACCTGTGAATCTTTGGTGGAAATGATCTTACAGCCTCTATAGAATTGCCGATGTCAGATATAAACAAGCTGAATATGGCGGCTGCCAAAGGACAGCCCTGTTTGACTCCCTTAAATGTTTCAATTGGGGATGACAATGTGCCGGTTTGATCTAATCTTACTCTAACAGAGGGGCCGGTGTGTAGATCTTTTATTGCAGCCAAGAGGTCGTCAGGACAACCCCATGTATTCAGTTTTTTCCATAGCAGTTCTCGATCTACCATGTCGAAAGCGTTAGAAAAGTCAATGAAGGCAAGATATACAGCTGATTGAGATCGGATAGCCTCCATCTTCAGTAAGTTCAGCAGCAGTAAGTTCAGCGAACAACCGACATGCTTTACGAATCCGGTCTGTCGAATGTCGACATGGTTTGATCGTGAGGCCCACTTGACCAACTTGACTTATAGCATGGTAGCGTAGATCTTTCCTAAGACATCAAGTAGCGCAATTGGTCGGTAGTTTTTGGGGCAGGTTCTGTCGCCCTTTTTATAGACGGGCACAGTCATGGCCGATTTCCACGTTTTAGGTGTTTGTCCTTGATCACATACTCTCTGAAAGAGGGTCACGCAAAAGTCGGCCCATATCTCCGGGTGTTGCTTAATTGTAAAGTTTGTCAGGCCATCAGGACCAGGTGCACGAAAATTGTTTGCTTTAGTAATTATGTTTACAATGTCATCTTTGTGGAAGGTCAAGGTCCATTTCATTTTGATTGGAACATACGAATCATTTGTTTTTGAGTTATTTTTGTATAGGTCGGTAAAGTGAGCGATCCACACTGGTTCTGGAACCATGGAGGCTTGCAGACCGGCCTGAGAGGCTTCTGTGTCGTTTATGATGTTCCAAAAGTCTCTGGTTTTCTTGTTTCGGAGACTTTCTAACATACGCTCCGAATCTCTTTGCATCATTATGCGTTTGTGAGATTTGACCCAATTTTTGTAACGCTGTTTGGCGGCTCTCGTCAAGACTTCATAGGAGGCTTTCCCAGCTGTCTGGGCTAGTCGAATGGTACGTCTCATCAGCCGTTTCTGTTGCAGTATGTCTAGGTCAAAACAGTGGAGGCGCTTTATGTTCAAGTGTTTTAGGCCACCGTTGTTTGTTTTAAAGGTAACCAATAGTCCTGCATAGTCAAGCATGGATCCACCTATGCGATATTGATCAGATATCTGGGCGACATCTTCCTCAGTTAACCGTAGCCTCGCTCTGTTTGATTCAACTTTGATCTTTTGTGGCCATATCGGCCCAACATTACGTATGGGATTTGTGAATTCCATGATTAACATATTGTGGTCGCTCTTTTCTTTCGGAGTCACTTTTAATGTTGTTACTCGTTTATGAAAAAGTCTGCTGAGACAAAAATGTAATCAATTGTGGAGCCGTAGCTACCGCTGTTCCATGTCAGGGCCGGCGATATGTCACCTTGAGTGTGGCCATTTAGCATTTGCAGGTTTCTTACACTCAGTTCTTTCTTCAGTTTCGACGCTAAGTTTTGTGTCGAAGGAGTCCTAGCATGAAAGTAGTCGATGTTCAAGTCTCCGCAGAGTATTACATTAGGGCTCTATTGATCTACAAGTAGACGGTCTATGATGGTAGAGATTGCGTCGATAAACTCATCCTTCCCAGCTCGTGTATGATTCCAGTAAACATTAATGATCGTCATTTGGTCAATTACTTGTGACACACGGTCAGTTCTGGTAATGGTTGATTCTTGGATGAATGGAGAAGGATTTACAGAGTTGGAGATGTTGAACCCGGATGTACTTCTTACCAGTGTTATAAGTCCGGCCATAGGGCGCCCCTTTCCAGGTCGTATGGCAGGGTTTATAGCGATCTGAAAACCTTTTACGGTTGGAATGTCACTTAGCCATGTCTCCTGTAAGCAGGCAATGGAGAGATTACCCAACCACTCGCTATTGAACAGGTGACTGAATCCTTGCATGTTCCAGGAGCCTAAGAAACATCGCAGAGGGGCAGCCTCCATCTGGCATTATTGTCGTTGATTACTGTTCAGTGTTGATGCTAGCCAGTGCCAGTTTTGTTCTACCTCCTGTGGAAGGTTACTTAGGTGAGGGTTGACTGTTAGGTCATCAGAGTTCGCGTAACCTTGTATGGTTATGCTAAGCTGCTGGTTAGTGTTACATTCTTCTAGACAGTGACCTTTGGCAAACGAGACGTGTTTCTTTCCGGTAAGCAGGGGATTTTTGTTTGTGGCTTTTATGTTGGAGCACTCATCATCTAGCGTCTTACACGATGACATTAACTGTCCAATAGGACGATTCAGGGCTGCATTCGACAATCCCGTTGATGAGTTTTGAGTGGTCAAAATACATTCTGGAGAACGTAATTGAGCGCCTTTATCGTTTAATGATCCAGCTGGTATCCCATCTTGCAACTTGTAGACATCAAATCCCAAGGAGAAAAGGGACACATTTGCATCCAAGATAGAAGAGGCGATTAGGGGAGAGGTTATATGAAGCACCACTCTATCATTTCGACCCTCTTCTGGAAATTCGATGATATGCAGATCATCAGAACTGATCGCACGTAGTCCCGGTACATGATGTAATAGAGTTATGATGTTCCTGCGGTTTAAGATCAGATTGTGAGAAGACTGTAGGCGCTCGACCAATATTCTAACCAAGGGCTGATTGAGTGACCCCCTGGTTAAGGAATTCCTTTTCGAAGTGTGATTTTCTTTGTTAAATCTTGTGGAGTAGGCCTTGTTTTGGCTCACTGTCTGCATTGGGTACTTGGGCACACCCCGGTCTTTACGACCTTGGGTTTGACAATCACTTTGGTCGGGGACTCGATGAGCCATGTCAGTGCACTGTTGCATTTGATGAATTCTGTTGAGCTCTAGACGTTTTTCCTGCATTGTCAAGAAAGTTGGACTCTTCGTCTGTGCAGTCACAGTCGACAGAGCTCCCTCCTTTCCATTACCATGACTAAGCTGTGCAGGGGAGGACACGAGAGCCGCATCGGGTGGTGTGACAGGTTCTCGTGATTGCACATCATTCCCAATGAGAACAACTCTACCGACCATTGGAGTTCCTTCAGGACACGGGTCCGTTTGTATCTCAGTGCCAGTTTGTAGTTTTTTAGAAGGCACGTCAGTGGACTCAATGTCGTCGTATTCAGTTTCATCATAGGTTGACATATTTAGTAGTGCGATTGAAATTTCCTGCTCTGTATTCAATTTGTCAACTAGATTGGCTCCACACTCGTTGACGGGCGGACTGTCGGAGGCTTGATTTTGAATAGGCTTGGGCAGTTGTTTTTTATTTTCCTTGGCTAGCACGTGAACCGCCTTGATGTTACGAAGACATTTTCGGGCTCCATTCTGTTTATTGCCTTTCTTAGCAGGTATGTTTTTTTTTTTTTTTTTCGTTTTTGTGCGGTGGGTTGTTTGCCTGCACCTGAGCATGATGATATCTCAGCCTCCTTGTTGAAAATGGAAAATAGAGTTGGAGCTGTGTTAGGTATGTAGCCGAGCCCAACCGAATTTGAGCCCTCTGTCTGGGGTTGCATTGTAGATGTCGATTCAGCTTGAGAGTCCCTTAGTGCTAAGTTAGCAGAGCTTTTAGCTTGTTCAAATGCAGTGTGAAATGAAACATCAGCAATTTCAATGATTGGAATTACATGTAAGCTTGAGGCTGCCGTGCTTGGTGGTATACTTGGTCTCGTCAATGGCAGGCTATTTATGTTGTGGTTACTGGCTAGAGACTATAAAGGGGCCATGGTAGGTGTCTGCACAGGAGTCTTCTCAGCAGGGGGTTTGGAGCTCGACTGTGGTGAATTTAACTTTGTTGTTAACAAGCAGCAGAGTGGATTTGAAATGTCACCACAGTCGCCCATTTCATGAGTTGTCTCCTCTGCCGCCGATTGAGTGTGAGTGTTGGGTCCATTCCGGTTTGCTGTTGATTGTGATCTTTTACCTTCCCATTTAAAGGGCTTCCTTTGCAACTTCGGTGAATAATTTTTTATCAACCGCATCATTGCTCCTTTGTTTGGTCATAAGCTTGTATAGGTCGTCTAATTTTGCTGAGTCCTCAAGCTGCTTCTTATTTGTGAGGCCACATGTTTGTTCTAGGTTCACTACTTTAGAGTTGAGTAAAGCCACAACAGTAGTCAAATCGCGGGTGGCCTCATGCAGATGTTCATACAGCTTCATGAATGGGGCAAGAGAAATGGTTAATGTGGATAGTAGCAGTTCTTGCAAGCCCGTAGACGACATTGCAATATTTGCAGAGGAGCTGTGAGCGGATACTTTAAGGCGATGGTGCCCTCTGTCAATACTGGCTCTGTTCCTTCTGATTTTCCGGAAAGGGCGTTCAATGAAGGAAGAGTCAGTAGACTCTTCACAATCCGAGTCAGTATCAGAATTAGCACTACACAACAACGGTGGTGTTTTTGTGTTCAAGGAACTGTTGATTGGTAGGCACTTTGTTTTGGTGCTTAACCGTTTCTGGGACAAAGGTGGTAAGCCAGTTAAGTCAGGGGGGAACGCAGATTGTTCTCTTGTGTCTCCTATTTTAGACATTTTGGACGTTTTTGCTCGTTTACATGGAATATTCAGTGTTGGCTCTTCACGAGAGTCAGCGAGTCTCGTGTTGTCGCGTTTCAGCGAAAATGTTGCCCCTTCTTTGTTAGTTACTGATGTTATGTCGAGGTCACTGATATTCTGCGCTTTGTTCAGACTGATTAGTTTTTTAAGCACGTTATTTACGAGGTCTAAGGAATCTCGACGTACACTTTGGTTGGTGGTTAAGTCCAACGTTGCAGAACCAAGTTGCTTGTCTGTGTAGGGATCACTAGGTGTATCAGCAACCCTACTGTCGAAGATTGCTTCGGCTGAAAGGGTGCCTAAAATTGATGTATTGAGGCCTCGAGCAATCCCAGCGTCTGCCTCTCGAGTTTGAGAGGGGGCTGGAGGCAGGCCGACAACAGGCGAACAGGCTCTGAGAGTCGTCGAGGTGCTAGAGTCGACATCGATTGATCGACGCTCGGCTAAGCTAGACTTGCACGCTCTGTACGGCAACTCCTCACCCCGGGTGGAATGCTCGGGCAAGACCTCCAAAGTTTTCGTCGCCGTGTCCGAGTCAAGCCGTGAACACTCGCGTCCATCCACCGCAGAGGCAGAGTCACTGCACGCTAAAGGTAACGTGATATGGTTGCCTATGCTGTTAGAAGTCATACCAGAGTCTGTTTCCTCCAGAGCATCGTATGCTGCGTGAACTTTCAATATTCTTGGTGTTTGAGCCAGAGTTATGTTGCTCTGATTGCGTTGATGTGTTTTCAGGATGTAAGGTTTCTAATGCGCCATACTGGGTCCGTGGGTTGGAAGTATGCTTCTCGCCAAAAACGTCATCGTCAAGGGTGACAGGTGAAACTGGTACATCAGGGGTGACTGGCATTATTGTGTGAGAGTGCATGTGCGTGTCAGTGTCTTCGCTCGTAGATGGACATGAGTAATAGTTATTTACTTTGGCCTGGCGACTTCGTTGAGGCACGGCTCTGCGAGTTGAGGTAGAATCTTCACGTTTCCTCTGGGCACGAGTTTTTGGTGAAGACATCACCGGCAGTGTCCTTGGTTGGGTGTTGTCCGTCATTGAGACTGCACCTCGCAACTCGCCAAACAGCTAAACAGCAGAAAGTCCTCAGCCCTTTGGTCCTCAGGGCTTAGCGCTGCAAGGGCGAAGGAGGCGGCCTTTTGTACCCAGTAGCCTGGTTGGTTGTTGGTGATTAAAGGTACAGGCACACACACCTCTTTCTCACAGCAGAGTTTCCAGGTAGTTCACTCGCCACAGCTAAACAGCAAAAAGCCCTCAGCCCTTTGGTCCTCAGGGCTTTTCTGTAATCACTCCTTTGCCACTGGATCCTTTCCACTACCCTTCAAGCACACCCGTGTGCACCCTACCCTCAGAAATCCATCTTCTGCCCTCTCCTGCGCAGCTAACCACCGCCCTATCTCCATTACCCCCTTCCTGGTTAAACTCTTGGAGAAGCTGCTGGTCATCTCTCAGCTGATCCACCGCACAGAATCTGTTGCTTGTCTCCATGAATACCACTCTTGCTTCAGAACAGCCAGAGGCACAAAAACTGCACCCCTGAACACCCGTCAAGACTTACTCTCAAATCTCGATTACAACTCTCCTTCCGTCTTGATCCTTCTTGGCCTTAGCTCTGCCTTTGATATGGTCAATCATGCCCCCCTTATAAATTGGCTATGTGTTACCCTTGGCATCACAGACCTGGCACTGGGCTGGTTGACCCCCTTCTTCTCTGACTGATCATCCCAGCTTCAACTGGGCCTTTTTCTCTCCTCCATCACACTCTCCACCTGTGTTGTCCCTCAGGGATCCATCCTTTCGGTGTGGCTCTTCAGCATCTACCTTGCCCCTGTAGCCCATTTGATCTCTGCTTTCTCGCCTCACTTCCAGTGTTATGTGGACGGCATGCCACTCTATTTCAACCTTCCCTCCACTGCCTCCTCTTCTTCCTCTCTCATTCCTGACTATCTGCCTGCAATTCAGGCATGGTTTGCTGCTAACGATCCCTGCCTTAATTTCAGTAAGAATTAGATCCTTCTCATTGGGACCTAGCTCCCTGCTTCCTTCCTACTCTCTAGCCGCACTCCATGGGCCCCCTCCCCTCGCCGTGACGCAAAAAACCTGGGTGTCATCTTCAACTCCTCTCTCGCCTCCTCTCCTTTCATTGCAGACCTTGCCAAGAAGTCCCACAATCAGCAGATCGTTAGGCTCATTTGAAAAGATGATAAGTGTCCAGAATGTCAGCACCTCTCCTCCAGCCTGCTCTGAGGAACATGGCGACAGCTGATGTGGCGGCTAAGCACGCCATTGACGCTAGTGGATGCCTGCAGGTTTTATATGGTACATACAATTCTTCAGAGATTGTTGGTTTGCATTTTACCCTTTGAACAGTTTACTTGCCTCAATATTCACTTTTTTTTTAGGTCTCAATTTACAGTCTTGTGGTGCTTACAAGTACTGACACTTTTTTCCCCTTTTTTACTGTCTGGGCGTTTTTAAAAACATGTTTCTTCATTTTAGCAGCTATTCAGTTAATAATAAACATTAGTTATGACTTGTGTTTCTGATACAACTCGTGATAATCTGCATGGAATGGGAAACTTGCCTTATTTCTATTACTTTCATGAGTGTGTTGACAAAAGCAGTTCATAAATATAAATATCCGAAGTTACCAGGCTCAGCAGCTCATACAATAAAGCAGCAGGCTTTTCACTTATCAACTTCATGCTGTTTTAATAGCTTCTCAATAATAATGGGTTCAGGGTTTTCCAGGTGTGCAGAATTTTCGTTCCTAATGAGTCTGTCGGTGTTCTTGTAATGGAATGTCTCCTTTAGATCCCTCGTGCACTGTTTCCGCTGCTTCAGCTGTCCCTTAAACTATGTGATCATACCCAGTCGCTGCTTCAGACAGGCACTTGGAAGCTGTGGATGCGAGACTGCAGCAGGGCAGCAGGAAATCTGAAGAGACCAAAAATCACATCTGTCCTCTGGAGTGATGGAGCTGCCCATATCCATTACTGTCAATGACAGCCCTGCCAAGTCCAGCATTAACCTCCCTTTATATTTCATTAGTGCCCGTCACTCTCGAGGGCTGCTAATTAGACAGCTGCGTGAAACATTGCCAGCCGGTATTCTGATAGAATTCGGAGAATGACGGAGAACTAAACATGCAGATCAGACCCTTATTGATCGCCATTATATAAACATGCCCTGATCCAATATTATGCAATTTATCCAGTTATGAAGTTTATGGATGTCTGCCTACCATGAGTAGTCTCTCTTTTGTTGAAAGATTTTCCAATTGTCTATTGATATGCAAAACCTATGCAAAATACCTTTTCAAATGCTGTTTTTGCATATGTGTTGCTGTGCATCAGTGTATTTGCTTCACTTAGCCATGCAGGCCAGCTGTCTCTACAGTGTGTGGTTAACTTAAAAGGCTTCTTAACCTTCTGGAAATGCTCCAAATATGCAAAGTGGCAGCATTAGTATGCTGAAGAAAGTCCCAAAGCATAGCTCACATTTTCCAAAACAGATACACTTCTATCTGTACACCTTGATAGAAGAAAATAAAAACATGGTTACTAAATAAATGAGGAAAAAGAAAAACAAGAATATAAAATGGACTTTATAAAACCATTCAAAGATAACATTACCGTGCATTCCAAAAAATAGAAGCACCCTCCTATTCTAAAAAAGAATGTCATTCAGACCTCTCCCTTTTTATCACCTGAAACGGTCAGTTACACAACTGATATCACCACAATTGTGGCCCAACTCTATTCATGCTCTATGGGTGATGCCGGCATGCAAGACTCATATTGGCCTCATTACGAATTTGGTGGTAATTTTAAGGTAAATCTGCTGAATCACTGCCAAAAGCAATTACCGTTACCGACACTCGTTTCAATGGATTTACCACAGGGTTACAAGGGTTGGCAAGGTGGTGTAAATCCCCAGGACTCCAGTTTTTTTTTCAGGAGAATAACCATAAACTGTAATTCTGCTGCACTAATTCTGCCAAATTTAGGCCTGAAAATGGTGGATTTACCTCCAGCATGATCCACTTTATGCTCAAATTCAGAATTCACTGGTGGTGTGAATATAGCAGTAGTTCTGTTACTGCCAAAAACGTGGTGTCACGTTTTACCACACAACAGAACCCACAATGATGCCCATGTCTACTGTTTAACCACTATGCTGGTAGCATTAAAATATCTGAATCTGCTAATTTGGTGTTAATCTGTCATAAGGGCTTGTAGCTTAAACCAATCACTGTGTTGTGTGCCTGGAATGTGTGCTGATTGGGTGCTTTGCTGCAATCATAGAATCAGTATTTTTTTATATTTCAGTTGTTTTAGTTGAAATTCAACCTTTTCAACATAAAATACACTGTTGACTTGATTTTACAAATTAGTTGCATAAAATTAACAATTGACCATAAAGCATAAAACATCAACTGAACACATGTCTACATTCACCTTTTCAACATGAATACATTGTTAACATGATTTGACAGGTTACTTACATAAAATTGACAATTGATCATAAAACATAAAACATCCACTGAACTCATGTCTTGATTGAACATATATGTTGATGAAATTAAAATCATCTGCATATTTGCGGAAAACGCTTAGTAGCTTATAATGCTTCAGAGATCAACTTAATAAAAATGAGCATACTATAATTCTAGTTTTCTCAATATCGTATAGCTGCTAAGTTTAGTGATATTCTTAGAGCATTAAATATTACTTCCCATGTGGACCGCTCAGTTAAACAATGGTATTCACATAATAATTTGTGAAAATAATCGTATCTCAACTCTTTTAGACTAGGGCATTCCACAAGAAAGTGTGTAAGCTTCTCAATGGATGGCAGTGCTTTGCAGAATCTACACGTTTGGTCATAAGATATTTTATCTTCGAGGCTAACAGGGACCTGGTTGGCCATACATTTAGTCTCAATCTCAATATCTCCGCCCTATATGACCGATCAGGGAATTGTCTTAAATAAAGTGGAATAGTATTTAGTTTTTTTTTAAATATGAAAGCTCCCAACTTGAATATTTTAAACGGTTGGCATTCATCCCAATTGTTTTTTGGGACAGTCTACTTGCTAGCCATTGTGCCTTAGTCGGTTGACCACTGCGCCTCACTTTTGGATGTGCCCACTTGCTAGCCATTGTGCCTTAGTCGGCTGACCACTGCTCCTCACTTTTGAATGTGCCTACTTGCTAGCCATCGTGCCTTAGTCTATTGACCACTGTGCCTGCCCATTGCACCTTATTCTGATTCTGACTACTTGCCTTCCTGCCCATCCCGACCCAGTCGGCTCCCGCTCCACCGCAATCTACTCTACTGCCATCTAGTCAACCTCACCCAATTACACCCAGGTCTCACACTAACCACCCATGGCAAACCTCTACTTAGCCACTCTCACCTTAACGGCTACACTCGCCTTGCTCCATCACAACACCACCCGCCACAAACCCCGATCACAATCACACCCAACCCAACATCTCTCATACACATTGACTATGGGTTTTTTCGAGGCCCAACATATTGACCAGCCTAACGGCACCCTCAGCCCCATAGAATGGATCCGCCGATTTGCTGCCCCACCCACTCCCTGGAACCCATGCACATTGAAAGACAGAAACCTGTGACTCGGCTCTCGGTTTATAACCCTCAAGACACTCGCAAAAAGACACTCCCCTCATCCCACGCATAATCAAGCTAACACCACTCTAATTTTGAACATCACCGAAACAGCCCCCTTGAGCACCTCTGAACAGCCACTGATCAAGGGCGCCCTCATCAACGCCTGCTCCCTGGTCGCCCATGCGCTAGATATCGCAGACTTCATCTCTGCCAACAACCTGCACTTCCTGGCTATCACTGAAACCTGGCTGCACCAAGCAGCAGGCCCAGCTCTATCCCTTGCCATCCCAGAAGGTTATTCAATACTAAGGAAAGACCGGGACATAGGTAAAGGAGGAGGAGGAGCCTTCATCGCCAAAACATCCCTTGGCCTTAGATTAACCCCACCGCCTAGCTTCCGGTCTGCAGAACTTTTGTCAGCCAAGCTCCAACTCTCTGCTACACAAACCGTACTATTACACCTCCTCTACAGACCCCCAGGCCCCATCACCACATTTGAGGAAGAGATATCTGACCTCTTGACCACCAACACCAAAACAGGATCTCAAATTATCCTTCTTGGCGACCTCAACCTCAGCGACCCAAACGATGCCAATACGCTCTCCCTGGAAAGCACCATCTCCCAACTAGGGTACAAGCTCAGAATCACAGACCCTACCCACAACAAATGCAGGACCCTGGACTGGCTAGCGGATCTCAACTGCTCTACGACCATCACAAAAATCGAACAAACTGCATGGTCTGACCACCACGCCATCTTCTTCTCCATCCAAGGGAACTCACAACCAAACACTTCAACCCCCATCATACCTCAAACCCTCACCAGAAATAACCACAACATTACCTTACAAAACCTCCGCCCACTCATAGAAAACGTCCTTACCCCTACAAGCTACGTTAACATAGATGCGGAGAAACTTGCTGACCTATACAACAAAACGTTAGAATCAGCAGTAGACACTATCGCTCCACTCAAACTCACCAAAGCCAAACCGGCAACCCACATGAACAAATGGTTCACACCAGAGCTAAAAATCCTCCGAAACTCCAAACGAGCCACAGAAGCCACCTGGAGAAAAATGCCTAACCTTTCCAACAAAACACAATTCTCGATAGCAGCCACCACCTACAAAACTGCCATCCTCAAGGCCAAAAAAGAGACATATGACAACAGAATTGAGAGCGCCAAATCCAAAACAAAAGAGCTTTTCAATATCCTCAGGGAACTCGAATTCCCCCCCCCCCCACATTGGCAGAAACCTGCGTAAAAGATGCAGACTGGTGTGAGAGGATTCAAAAAGCCCTAGCAGACAAAATCACCATGTTACAATCCAAAATCAAACAGAAAAAGCTTATCCTATCAAAAAAACAAACCATCCACCGTCCACCACTCCCAAAACACCCACCTGCCCCCCCTTCTCCTTCTCACCAGTATCCACTAAAGAAGTAGAAAGCATCATTAAGGGCCTCAAACCCTCCAGATGCCAAGGGGACTCATGCCCAGCTCCCATCATCCAGGAAGGCGCCAATATTCTGGCCCCCTTCATAACAGCCCTTATCAATGCATCCTTCAAATCAAGCTCAGTGCCTAGCAGCCTCAAGGAGGCCTGGGTCATGCCACTACTAAAAAAACTTAATCTAGACCCCAATAACCCAACCAACTACAGACCAATCACCACCGTTCCCTACCTCCTAAAGATCCTAGATGGAGTGGCCTACCTGCAAATACAGAAACACCTGGAGGACAACAACCTCCTGGGTCTCAGACAATCCAGCTTCAGGCCAAGGCACGGAACAGAGTCAGCCCTACTGGACCTAAAAATCCAGATGGACGAGGCAAAGGACAAGGGTAATCTAGCCATTCTCTTACTGCTAGATCTATCAGCAGCCTTCGACCTCATCGACCATCAGATCCTCACAGAACATCTGATGACCTCTGCGGCCTTCTCTAACCAGGCGACTGCCTGGATCCAGTCCATCCTAGCCAACCGAACTACTCGGGTCTTCTCCCCGGGGACCTCAGCACTCCCTGTCCCCATCACCTGTGGCGTCCCTCAAGGCTCGTGCGTCTCGCCGACCCTATACAATATCTTCACTAAGCTATTGTTTGACCACCTAGATAACCTGGGTGTCACATAAACAAACTATGCTGACGATACCCAGGTTCTCATCACCCTATCAGGGTGCTACGATGAGGACTCCACCAGAATCAACAATCTATATTTGGAGATCCAAGCCTGGATGGCAGAGCATGGTCTATGCCTCAACAACGAGAAAACTGAGCTCCTTCTTGTCAGCTCCCAACCACGGCTAAACAAACTAGACCCCCGTTACGCGTCCATCAACATAGACGGTAATCTAATCACAGTAGCCAAAGAAATTAAAACCCTTTGGGTTTATCTAGACTCTACTCTCTCGCTCAAAAGACGGGTAAATGCCACAGCCTCTTCCACAGCTTACACAAATAAGCTTGTCAACACCTGCAAACCTTTCCTATCTCCCTCCAGTTGCATTATGCTAGCCAGAGCGCTAGTGCTCTCAAAAATTGACTACTGCAATACACTCTTTCTCGGCACGTCAGAACGCAACCTGAACAAACTACATGTGCTTCAAAATAATGCCCTCAGAGCCGCCCTCAGTATCCCACGACACGCCCACATCTCCAGCATCAGGCAAGATGCTCACTGGCTCCCTGTACGAGACAGAATCACTCTCAGATCCCTCGTCATTGTCCATAAATGCCGCTCCAATGATGCACCCAAATACCTGGCAGACAAGTTCCACAATCACACATCAACTAGACCAACCAGAACGCCATACTCACATTGCCTTTCTGTTCCCAAATTCTCCCTAAAAAAAGCAGGTGGTGCCAGCTTCCCATCCTAGCTGCCAAACTATGGAACGCTATGCCACTAAACCTTAGAACAGAACACTCCTTTTGGACTTTTAGAGCCAAAACTAAAACATGGCTTTCCAACAAAAACTCTGCTTAATGTACTTCTTCTCCGCATGTCCTTGTCGACCATCTTGTAACCTCGTCTACCACACGTATTGTTGTTATTTCACAGTCTGTATTGTATATTTTTGCCATGTTGTAACTATCTAAGTCTCCGGCGCCCGGTTATCCCAGGGTTCGGCGCGCCGTACAAATAAAGAAACTAAACTAAACTAAACTATCCAATCAATATTCCACCACTTTTGTTTGGCCTTTGTGAGATGTCAGCTTTTTTCAAATTCAACTTGCAGGCTTCGCCCCAAGCTGCAAAGGATTTTGTTGGCTCCATGAGCAATGACTCTGGGTAACATTCTTTAGATTTACATTTTGCATATAGACCCATAGCGTTCCAGTCGACTATCGCCTTCAAGGACAACAAACAAAGTTTGTATCTCATAAATTGTATTGGGACAGATTTTGGGATAGGCAGTAATGCTTTCCAGAATGAGCCCTCTAGTCGGTTCCAGTCTGGTTGATTCACTCCCAACCTCGTATGTCCTCCATCAGTCTCTACAGGGACAACCTTTCCTTTATATAAATTCGCAACAGGTACATATGAGAATTTCCCAAATCTTGTTAGAATAATTCTGGCCTGAGAGATCCGCATTTGCATTTTATACCAAACACAATTTTTATACACCATTTCAGTTTTTGCATCGCATAAAATAACGCCCAATATCTATAATCATGGACTAAGGTAACTGATTTTCCACCTGTGTTCCACTTATAAGATTGAAGAAAATTGTTTTTATTACAATTCCATTTCATCACATTCGATTTAGTGACATTAAAATAAATGTATTCAATTCTGCATATTCAGATAGTTGTGATAATTGCCTCTGCAATCCAATAGGTGCGCCGTCAATGATCATTAAATCATCGGCATAGAATAGATAGGGTATAATATTTTCACCCAATCTAGGAGGAAATGAGTATGCGTTATGTCTTTTGAGACATGTAATGAGTGTTCATGTCTTTTATGTAATAATTGAACAGTGATGCTGTGAATAGGCAGCCTTGCTTTAGGCCACAATAGGTTTTAATTGGATGCGTGAGGAGTCTCTGTTGGGTAATTTCTAACCTGGATTGCAGTTTCAAAGTAAAATTGCTGAATCCTATGCAATATGTATGGAGGGCAACCAGCATCAATCAATTTCTGTAATAATAGTTTCGTTGACACAGAGTTGAAGGCAACCTTAAAGTTGATATATGCCAAGAACTACCGATAGTTAGCTTGTTCGGCCTGATTTTTAAGGGCAGCTAAAATGGTGAGGTTACAGGAGATTTCAAGGCCTGAAAAGAAGCCAGATTGTAAAGGGTCTCATCTTAGTTTTTAAAGTCCACATATTTAGATCTCGAAGGATAAGCTTGGCATATAGTTTCCCTGGGATATCTAACAAAGCCAGGGGGCGATAGTTAGTGCTAGTCACCTATCTCCTTTGGGAACTATTACGGATCTTTTCCAGGAATTCAGGATCCATCCGATTCTTCAGATTCTACTAAATGATAGATATAACATATTACTCCAAGCATCTGGATATGCCTTTAAGTTTGCATTTGATAACTCGTCGTGTCCGGGAGACTGTGAGGTACTAAGCTTCTGAATAAGTAGTTTGATCTATAGTTTATCAAACTCAAGTGGAATTTCACCATCTCGCAAGGATATACCTGTAGCAGTATAATCACCATCAGCATATATTTTCTGGTAATATTCTGCCCAATCAGCTTCAGAGATTGAATTTACCATTAGAGATGTATTACTGTTTTCAGAGCTGATATTCAGCAATTTCCATAACATTTTGCAAGATTTATCTTATTTTGGGCCACACAATTTCTGTATTTCGCATACAGGTTTTTAATTACCTGTCGATTATCAATATTTGTATTTTTTTTCAGTTGTGTCATTTTTCTTTTCCATTCCTTTTTGGCTACATTTATAGATTGCTCATAAATATGTTTATTTTTATATTGTGTCCGCATGCCTTTCTTTTAATTTATGCAAAATGTTTGGCGTACATTAATATAATCAAGCACAACATTATTCGGGTGATCAATGTCCTGTCTAGTCAACAGATTTGTAAGAGAGGCGAATTAAACAGATGTCCATTTGATCCAATTTTGTCCCTGGGTTAGACTTAGTTGATGGCTACAATAAATAGGGACAGGAGAAGGTTTTTTATCCATGGCAAATTTCAATGTATTATGGTCATTCAGGCAAGTATACATTTTTTCAAATTGTTTTACTAAAGGTATTCTGAGAGAAATGCATAGTCAATTATTGCAGAAGAATGATCCCTATACCACATTGCTTTAGTGGGGGATATCAGCATTAAAGTTACCATTTAGCATTGTTGAATTGCGCGCATCCATTATGTCTAACCATCTTTGGGTTTTTATTTTGATGCAGCTAAACTCAGGCTCAAAACATGACATATTTAAGTAGCCAGCAATTAGTAATGTAAAACAATCTTACTCGTTTGGAACCAGATCCAATAGATCAGAGACATAGTCAAAGAATATGTCATCACTTAATGCTGCAGGATACTAGTAGATGTTTAAGATGGCGATTCGAGTGACCTGAGTCATGGATGCATCTGGTAAGATCAGTTTTACAAGTTGTAGGCAAGGATGCAGGGATGCCCATGGGATCAACTTACCCTTTAGATCCTTTTTCACTGCTATTAGTAAACCTGCCATGGGATGACCAAAAGCTTGCTTAGTTGCCAATACACTGGATAGATCATAATCAGACCCAATTGGATGTGCGGTGAGCCAGGTTTCTGGGAAAATTAAGATGTCATAATTTGCTATTTAATATGAATCCTTTAAGTCCATAGGATTAGCATGCCCTCGAGTGTTCCACATTGCAATTTTTAGTGTGGAGTCCAGGGGGACCTGGCTCTACTGATAATATTTATCATCCCACTCTCCTAAGGCCTATGTTTTTTTTTTAGCCAGGCCCAGAATGTTGGAGCAGTGTTTTTTCAATTTTTCATTCTAGGTGAAGGGACTGACCAGTAGATTTCCTTTCAAGTGCATATTGCCATGTGTTTGTTTTGTGTAATGCTTTTTAAAGCTCACAGTTCTATATATATATTACCTGGTTCTATTTCAGCAGTGGTCACTATAATGCCCTTCTTAGCAAGTTCGCTTCTTTCTCCCCATATACGTTCTCCAACTATCTGGGAAAGGATTTTCAGACGCACAGTATCTAATTTCCTCGTGCCAGTGTAGTAAATTGCCTCAATGTCCCTAGATACCACTTTCTTTAATCCATGAATTTGTTTGAACATTGTGAGGACAGTAGTTCTGCATGGATGTGGATAATTTTGCTTTCTGTCTTTCACCTGGAATGAGAGATAGACGTCCTTTTTCATAGGGGTCAGGCAGTCCATCAGCTGTATTAAGGGGGGGGGCTATCCTTAAAGGTGTATTAAGCTCATTCTTAGATGCAGAGACATTACTACCAGGTTTCAAAAGTGGGGAGATATAGAATATGTAGAAAAGTCAAGAATATTTTCATAATCTGGCTCTTCAATGTCAATAGGAACCTGATTGGAATTGACGCCTGAAAGAGAGTTTGACTCCATTATGCAAGGCTCATTCGAGGTTATTACTTGTTTTATTAGATGTCTTTATTTATTTTTTGTTATTTTTGTTGGTAGGTTTACACTGGGTAGGGGTAGTAAGTGCACTGATAAATGTTTTAGTATGAGTTTTAGGAATGTTGTCATGCAACTAGATTTTTTCTTTTGCATCTTGATTTTTTGTTTTGTTTTAGGAGTGTTTGTTTGCCTTGATCGTCTCTTTTTCCTACGTCCTGTGATATGAAATATATCGAAAACCTAGTAATCTGCGCATTCATCTACTACGGAAGCAGATTGAAACGCAACAGAGTTAACAGATAAAGTAGTTGCGTTCAAGAGTATGGGTACAAAGTCTGACCCCTCCTCTAGTCCATTAGGATTGTTCTCATTTCCAGAAACACCTACTCCCAGATCATCCCTCGGATCGGCATAATGACCATCAGTTACGGCATCAACTTTGCACAAATCCAAATTAGATTCTAGATATATAGGATTAGTTTTCTCAAGTTTTCTTGCAATGTCGAAGAACTCATTCAGCTTTACCTCTGGTTTCCAAGACGTGTTTGTGTCAAGCAACAAGTCTAATTTGCTATCAATTTTTGTTAGGCCATGTTGCTGAATATCAACTTTTTTTAAATATGGCCTCATGAAGCATGATCAGTGTGTGCACGCTGTTGTTTAGTGCTGTCAGGATCAGCGCCAGAGATGGTAATTGGGTAGGAGGAAACCCGAAAGATGGTCGTGTAGTAGGCTTTATGAAAGACAATCTATTTGCCACTGAGTAGTTTGCAATAGAGTTGGGGGATTCTGGATAAAGTATGGGTGATTGTGACAAGTCCAAATCATGCAGCACCGTGTCAATGCTTAATTGGGTCTCCGGTATTGTTAAAACAACTGGAGGCAACGGGAGATTAAAGGGCTTATTTTGTCTACCAGCAACAACTCTAATGGCTGCAGTATTAGAGCTAAAAGAACAATGGGCACCATTTTTAAGTTGTTGTTCGGCTAACAGCTCAGCTCGTTATTTACAGACATTGTTCCCAACTTGGCTGCGAAGTTTGGGCACTCAGTCTTGTGTTCGCAAAGAGGATGATTTAACGGCCTTGGAATAGAGTAAAGGGAGCTTTGCTGTGTCTACTCTGTGAAATTGCACAGGCTGACGCAAGAGTGTATTAATACATTTCAACTTGTCAGGAGCTAATTCAGCAGATGCCAACATCACGCCCAATTCTCCTGTGGGAAGGAGCTGGGCAAGCAAGTCACCATCAAGAAAAGAATTAGTAACAGTTTGTACATGAGGTTTAGAATATTGTATGTCATGCGATTGTTGATTCATGGCTAAAGCACGTGAGTTGGCATTCGCAGATACTGTTGATACAACTGTATAGTATGTTCGTATGTCGGGCCAACTGATTTGGAACACAATGATTTTTGCGAACAGGTGAACAAGGTACGGCTTCTTAGTAACGCAGGTGGTACATTACCTGGCATTTTAGCTTTAGAAACCACAATCGTAGACATAAGGATGGAATCGGGCATATCAGTTTGCAACGTACAAACTGGCAAAATCAGCAGATGACCAACAGTACAATTATCCAACAGGCAGCACCAAATGAGTAACAGTGATCACAACACACTGATTAGAGGAAAGAAGGAGGGCTGATGTGCTGCCCAGCAGCTCAGTTGAACAGAGGAACAGCACTCCAAGAAAGCACTCAGAGTGCTTGAGTGCGATTGCGCATGGGTGTCTGTTTTTATGTGCACACGTTGAAGGGGCTGTGGTCCGCGTCAAACTAAAGATAACAGAGGATATCATGATTTAAAACACTCCAGCATTTAAGCAAGTAAATATAAGAGTCCCAGGGTAGGTACACCTACCAAATTCTTATGCTAATGTTCGTAGTTAAGCAGCACTGTATAGATGATAGAAGCAGAGCACAGCAGCAATCAGGGAGAGCAGTCCACAGGTAACAGGAGACAAAAGCACTTCACGAAGGCACTCCCACGAGTTTCATATTTTGATGTGGATTTTCAAAGCAAGTGGCAGGAAGAAAAAAGTAAATAAACATCCCAATTGTGTATGTCAGTCTTGTTCACTCCTCCACCTGTGTACACATTTTTTTAAACTTGTCAACAGTCCACCATCATTTTTCGTAAGACCAGCTGCACATTGGAGATTTCTGTTTCCACCAAATGTACAGTTGTTTTCCATGCCCAACCACAGTGGAGAAATGGTAACTGGTTCAATCCAAAGGGGAAGCTACAAGAAACACATATATTGAATCTCTCTGATCTTGTTTGCAATGTGTGAGAAGTTCTTGCGAGCCCACATGTTTACCAAGCTCATGATTCCGCAGCTTCATAATCTTGTGAAAGTTGATTTGAAACTCTGAAGAACTATCTGGATGGCTGTGCCCTACACTTTTAAAGTTCTTATCAGTGTTTCATTATTAAACAAAAGGCTCATTTCAAAGGACTATTGCCAGGGCTACAGTTTTTTTCTGATCGACTGTCCCAACAATTCAGAGTCACGTTCTCAGGCAATGATGATATTGTATCCTCTACACACATTCAGTTCCCAGCAATTAATTAATTCCCCTCCCATGAATGGACCACCACCTATTTTTGAGACATTTGTTTACATCAGGGGAATCCTGTATTGTCTCTCCTCTGCTGAGGCGGGATCCCAGTCACACCTATAAAATGGGTAACCCCAGATCTCTTTGCTGTCACCTTTACCTTTCCTACAGTAATCTGCTGCCATCAAGTAGCAAGCAACATCTACATCAGTGCGATAGGCGTGGGCATTTCCCACAGCAAATGAGTAACAGCATGCAAGGCGACACCATAGGTCACCTAAGGTACTGTACCCAACACTGGCGGACACTACCAACATTCACATGGTGCCATTTAATGTGACGAGTGTGTAGACGTCAAGGGTTATGTGTATGGTGTCTACAATGACCCATATGCATCATAGTCTGAACAAGCAGTACCATGTAGTACAGCAGCCTAATGCATCAAACATTGCCCAAAATGCATCTGGAGTCATCCCCTGCCACACAGCCCTCACATGTGTGTACATCATGGACCTTGTCAATCCATCTGGGTGGCTGGTGGTTCCAATGTCAAGGCCCCTAAGTCATGTACGTCACCCAAGGCCAGCACCATGGATTGGCAAGTACTGTACAGGGCAGAAAGTTGTGCAGATGTTAAGTCAATAGCTGCCATCGACGGGATACTGCATCTGAACATGAACAATGCACAGGCCGAGCACATATGGAAACTGAGCAGTATCCTTAAACATACCATCTTCTGCTCCCATGCAGGTGATGCTGGCTATACCCTGAAGGCGTGCCCCCTTACCCCTATCAGGAATCCGCAGAACAGACATGAAGAGGACTTCAATCGTGCCCATACATGCATACGTGTGGTCATTGAGCAGACCTTTGGCCTGATGAAGGCACGGTTTTGCTGCCTCAGCAGGTCGGGTGGCACCCTCATTTACGGACCTGAGAAGGTAGGCCAGATCATCATGGTATGTGCCATGCTGCACAACATGTGCATCCGGCGGACCGAACCCCTGCAACCTGACATGGACCAGCCACCACCAGGTGAAGTTGAAGGAGAGAAAGGAGTAGATGTTGGACATCGGCCAGGACGTGATACACTTGAGAGATGTTCTGTGTGTCAATCGATCATAGACCAATCATTCTGATGTTCTGGGATGCTGAGGGTGCCATGTATGTGGGACTCTGGGCACTGAGTGTGGGGGTATATGGGCACAGTGCACTGTAAAGCAATAAATTGACACACAACAAAGAAGCGATGTCCACCCATGTGAGGTTCTTTACACAATGCATGTATTCAAGTGAAGGTTTGTACAATGTGAATGAACCCTCCACCCCCACCCTGCCCACCCCCTTCCCCAACACCACCCACATACCCCCACACACCCTCCTTCCCCCTTCAACCTCCCCCCTGCCCCAACACCTCCCACACATCCCCACACACCCTACACCCCACTCCACCCTCCCCGATCCCCCCAAAAGTCCCCCACACATCCCCACACACCCTCCACCCCCCTTCCACCCTCCCCCAACAACCCCCCACACACACCCACACATCCTCCACCCCTCCCCCAACACCCCAAGACATCAATGGCACAACATGTGTCCGGATGCAGTGCAACTCAACATGTGCAGGGTGCCCCTGCTACTGTGGAACCCCCTTTGGAGGTGGGGGTTGCATCTCTGAGTGCCACCTGCTGCACAGGGACCTGCGCACAGGGCTGGTCCGAGTGGAACTTGCTGGTGTGGTAGATGCAGATGATGTTGATGGTTGTGTCCCCGAAGCCGCTGTTTGCCACTGCTCCATACTGTTTGCAATCCTGGTGAGGATCTGCCCCACAGCAGCAAATCCATCATGGATGCGCTTAGTGTTCTGGTTCATGGCCTTGATAACGGCTGCAGTGGTGTCACTCATTGCGTGGCATGTTGCCTCACCTTCTGCAAGGTACTGTTTCACATATCCATGCATCTCCTCCTGCCGGCCCTCCATCCTTGACAGACATCTTTTGAGGTCCCGTATTGCGGTGGTGGTGGATGGTAGGTTTGGTGGTGTGTCTGCAGCCAATACGGGGCTGTGCAATGTTGGAGACCACTCTCCCTGGCTGCCCTGTCCTACAGATTCCTGGTGAGAGGTGCCCTGTGGGGTGTCCTGCGGGCTTGGGGTTCAACCAACATCGTCTGAGTGGAGGTCTCCTGCATTAGTGTTGTCGTCATGGACCCCTTCCTCGTCGCCACTATGCGGTGCTGATGCAGCCGTCTCCCCTACCGAACTTGTGGCAGTGGACTGTTAGCCCTCATGGTAATTTTCCGCATATGTGGCCTCACCCTGTGTGGGTTGTGTCTCCAGGGGTGCAGGGGCAGGTGTCTGCTGGTCCTGTGTAGGTGGCTGCGTGGCTGGTTGGGCACTGGTTGCTGACTTGCGTGGCACTTGGAGCATCCTTGATCCCCTCGACGTGGATGGCCTGGTGCCATCATCATGGCCCCTGGGCCTTTTGGCTGGTGTCGTGGCGTGTGCACTTCCATCATGTTCTTCGGTGTCTGCATCCATACCTGTGGGGGACAGAGAGAGGCAGGGAATCAATGATGGTGGTGCTTGCATCATGCATGCATTTGTCTTTGTGCAGTTGGCACCATGTGATCAGCTGCATGCCTATTTTTGCGGCGGGCTGGGTACATGCAAGGTTGGGGGGGGAGTATTGCCATTCCTCAGGTGTTCACATGTTCACCATGGTGTCTGCTGTGCGGCCTACGGGTGTGTTGTGTCTTGCGTGCTGTGTGACATGTGCAGGTAATCTGTGTGTCAGTTGTGTATTTGTGTATGGGAGTGGCATGCAGCATGCATTTGGATGTGACAGTGGTGGGGGCAGCATCTGGACAGGGATATGTGTATGTGTGTGTGATGGGCCATGTCTTGGCTCGCATCGCTGTCACATTTGTTGGTCAACTGTGATGATTGGTTGTCAGGTGGTTGTAGGGACACTCACCTTCATCTGCCGATGATGGCACTCCAAACTCCGCTCCACCGACTCCACATCTATCAATGTGCTGCATGTTTCCTCCCATCTTGCCAATTTAATAGGTGAGTGGGCTCCACCACCTGTTGCCAGCCCCTGCCTCCGATTGGCCGACAGGATATTCCTCACTCTTAGCCTCAGGTCATCTCAACGCTTTTTGCAGTCTTGCACTGTGCGTGCGGTGGTGCCAACTGCACTTACTATCCTTGCCACTTCCTCCCAGATCTCCTTCTTTCGGAGCTCTCCTGGATGCCTGAGGTCAGCACAGAAACCACGTCCGCATTCTCTACAAGGTATCTGCTAGCATGTTGTGCTCCTCGTCCTTAAATCTTGGTTTCCGCAGGTGGGCACTGACTTTCTGGATAGCCTTTGACATTTTCTCTGTGGTGTGTTTGGAGTTTAGCCTGAGAAGGTCCAGTCTGTGGAGGATGGCAATGGATTGTGTTTTTAAAGATGGACACCAGCGCATTTCCCGTTCCGGCGCAATGACGTTAATTCCGGGTCGGTGATATCAGGCCCGTTCATACCACTATGTTAATACCGGTACCACTATTTGGGGGTTGCCGATGGCAGAGGTGTTATGTGCGCATTTGATGATGCAGCTATCTGGGGGTTTGAGGGTTGTTGACAGTGTTTATTGGTCTGTGTGCAAAATGCATGCATTTGCATGGCCATTTATACTCACCAATGAGCCACGTGTTGCCACGCTTGCCAGCTTCCAGGGCCCGGTATAGCGGGGACATCCTGAAGATGTAACTATCATGTGTGCTGCCAGGAAAGTTGGCATACACTTCAGTAATGATGCCGTTGGCATCACACCCAACCTGAACATAGATGGAGCGCCAATGTTTTCAGTTGCGGTAGATGTACTCTGTTGCTCTAGTTGGACGTAGAGCAACATCAGTGCAATCAATGGAACCTAATACTTTTTGGAAGTGTGCCACCCCATGAAAATCCTGGACCACTGATTGCCTTTCTGCTGGTGTTCTGGGTATATAGATATGCCTGACGGACAGAAGTATGTGCAGTTATTATTGCCAACGCCTGGTCTAAGCAGCGCGACTGCGTGGCCTGGGAGATGCCACCTACTATGACGATTGTCTGCTGGAATGAGCCATTGGCCAAAAAATGCAGAACAGTGAGCACCTTTTGCAAGGGGCTCAGTGCTTGGGAGTACATGGTGGGTGATATGAGGTCATCTTCCCACTCCGTGACCAGGTCGGGGATGATATGGGGGGAACCTACTCCTGCCATAGACCTGGTCGTGAGGCATACCAAAAAGGCTGGTCCTTGGGTGTAAGATCCGGGTCCTGGCCATTCTCTTCCTCCTGCGGCGTCCCAGGATGACTGCTGCAACAAATGGTGCATTCATCGTGGCTGTATCCATGCATGTGTTGATCACTTGTGCTTTTTATGCATTTGTTAGTGTGTGCATTGATGTTTACGCCTGCTATCGCATGGCGTAGGTGTCAGGAACGGTGAATGGAAGGTTTGGAAGCGCTGGAAGCATTGACTTGCGAGCGCTCTAGTCCTCACTCAAGATGGTGGCCGTGCCTTTAAATTCTGGCTCCTCCCCCAAACCGGTGCGTTGTACCTGTACACATCGCTCCGGTTCGTGTGGAACTTCGTTCCTGAATATTTCCTCCTTGCCAATCTTCATTTGCAGCTACCCTTGCCTTCCCTGTGCCTACCTTCTGTGCTCAACTTAATTTCCTCCCGGGTTTCCTGTCTCCTGGGTCTTGCTACTTCATCTAGTGTTTCTTTTCCTCTCCTCGTCTGTTCTACGGCTCCGCCTCGCCTGAGCTACTGCCTCTACGCCTCTTGTTTTCCGCCGAAGCATGTTAGTTTAATTGTTCGGCGTTTTCTGCCTTTCGACTTCTCTGCACTCTTTCTCGTTTGCATACTTACTGCGCTCTGCAAGCATATTATTACTTTTCTGCTTATGGTTTTACTTGCACACTATTTCTATACTTACTCTTTTCGACAATCTTATCACTGTTAATTACGGGCATTTCTATCTGTTCTTTCTTTCCTAAAGATTTATTTATTGGTTTATTTGGGTTCCTGTTTCTTTCCTCTGTGTGCCTCTTCCTACTGTCACCGCAGAGCTTAACTGGCTCTCTCCACCGGAGTTGGAGGTCAACTTCCTTAGCCTTCAGCTGCAGCAAGACTTCCATTACTTGTAAAAGGAATTCACAACTCCTTATTAGAACCCATCTGGAAACAGGGTTTTTTCTGCCTTCGTGCTTTTTCCCTGAACTAGGACTGGCCCCCTGGGTGTCCCCGCGGACAGGGTTCCATCTCTGCCACGGTGACCTCTGGAGGGGCCCGACCCTATTTACACGAAAAGAAAGCCAAGACACCAAAGGACAAGACTCCTATAAGGAGGAAGGACCGTAAGAAGACGGAGTTGAATCCAAAGGAATCCGCCACAGAAGATTCAGGTGATGAGCAAGGGGATAAGGCCTCCAATCTTGACAGTAGGTGTTTCTGTATTTGCATACGCTCTTTCACGCGCCGGCCTTCGTTTCATGTGCTTATGGGCGGTGCAATTGTTTGACAGTGGAACATCCCACCTAACGCCCACATTTTCGCTTGTTCTTCCTCATTCCAAGGTTTTCCGCCCCCTTTTTAGGTGGCTTTGCAGGCCCGGCCAGCCCTTCTCTTAGAGACTTGCGCAAGGCGTTCGTCGGATCGCAGTGACGTGGTGGACTGGCGCGCATTCCTCGCAAGTCCCGGGTAAGCCACGCGCATTGTGTTCCTTAAATCGACGAACAGGGTCTACCACGCAATTTCGCATGCAAGTTCTGTTTTCTCTGCGCAGATTATTCCATGAATAAGGGCCCAATGTGTCCATTTGTGCCAACCGGTGTGCCTATGTATTTTAATAACCGAGCATGACAATTGAGCAGTACAAGCAAAAAAACTGGTGAATTTTTGTATTATGACGCGAGTGTCATGCTGCAATTTGCAGAAAGAGTAAATGTTTTGTTTTCAAAATGAACACATTTTTGTCTGTTTATTTTAACAATATACCTTTTTAACATGTATCATGCATTAACCAACATATCCCAAAGACAGTCAGGCAATTGTGAATACAACACTCTTTAACCACCATTGTAATAGCAGCATAGAGGACTGTAAAGCGGCATGGAGTCGCAGTGCAGGTTTTCTACGTGAAAACGTTTTGGACCAGATAGCTCATCACACACCTCTTTTCCCTCTTCTGCTTAATCTGCCCTCTGACGTTCTCCATCTCCTTCCTGTGATACAGTGTCATTAGGTAAGTTACCATATACAGGAAGTGGGTTTTGTGTTTATTGGCAATGTTGTCTAGTACACAGTACATGGCTATTATCTGACCCTCCTGTACCGGTGAGTACAGCGGATCTCTGCCTGAGCCAATCAAACTGTATCATCTCCTCATCAATCCAAAGATGTGTTCAGCAGCGTTGCTGGTGTGTATGTGTGAGACACAGTAACTACTTTCGTATTCACTGTAATATGATTATCATTTCTCAGGGTTTCCGAGAATATACGCTTTCACCGGCAGAAGAAAAATGAAATGATCTTTCTGAAAAATGTTAATATTTTATTGTAATTGTGATCTTTTTATAGATTTTGAGAGATTGTTAGCCAGCCTTCCCTACTGTGCTAGGTTTATGATTATCGCAAAAATGTACATCCATATGTCTGCCTCTGCAAAGAATAAAGCTCGTAAATGCTCATTGCAAGGTTCCAATCACGCTTGTAATGGCTAATTTGCTAGGAGATTATGGGGGCAAAGAATGGCACACACCCACACGTGGACATGTAAACCCCCACTGGACAGAAAGCCCACCTCTGCATGTCGGTACATACACACCACCCTAAAAAAGTGCAATAAACATGATTATAGAGAACATTGCCTGGCTCTGGACTTGTGCAAGATATCGCAACAACCCATTGTGAAGTCCATATCACAAGGGCCTATACACTGCACAAAACGTGGATACTCACCTACTGAGAATCCAATATCTTTCATGCAGCAACGTCATCATCACATCTGGCCTGCAATAATAATAATACATGGGCCATGTGCCATGTGCCGACCCAAGGAACGATGCAATACAGTGTATGAGTAACACATCCTCAGAAATGGTCTCTGCAAATGTATGACGTACGCAACGTTCTGCGGCAGCGCATTTACTCTCAGGCATGGGAGGAATGGAAATGCTGTGGATACAGTTATTAGCACCAACCACATTGGGAAAGCCAGAGATTTGATAGAAGACACTGTTCACACACACAAGATTTGCAGGTGCTTTCAGGAAAGAAATGAAACATGGGATACGCATTTCAAATATTATTTATTTGTGAAGTGGTGATTTGTAATACCACAACTGAAACACATGACTTACTAGCACCTTCAAATCAAAGGCAAATTGTACAGGGCAATTATTATTTTAAACATTTAGATCAGGCAAGAGCAATCAATGAAATAACAATATGTCTTTGCGAAGCCTTAAAATGACAATAGGTGTTATGAAAGTATGACATATTGGGAGAAATGTGGTAAATAGGAAGGGGTAGACACAGACAGGGATAGATGCAATTTTACCGAGATTACACAGCAGCAACATTTACAGTAACCTTTGGTCGGGGGCATCACGAGACACGTGAAATAGAATATTTTAAACAGGAAGTTTTGAATTGTTTCGAATAGCAGGGTGTGTTCTCTAGCTATCTCCAGTCAAGCAGAAAGGTCCTTCCAGAAGCCCCTGCAGTGATTTCAGTATCTTCCACAGATGTTTGAAATGTGGCAGAGAACGGAGACATTGTGCCACATTACAAGAATCGCTGTAAAAAACGGCCATTACCGGCATGCCGGTAACAACAGGTTCATGTAGCCTCGATACCGCAAACAGCACGCGCATACCTGCATGCCAGTAATGGCTGTACCGGCATGCCGGTAACAAATGACAATGACAACCATTCTCACCTCTGCAGGACACAGTGCCTACCCTCTGAGCACATACATGATGATGCCCATACGCAACCCCAACACACTTGCCGAGGTAAGGTCCAACCCTGCCTGTATTGCAACTTGGGAGCGCACCTTCAGAGTTCTCAAGTCACATTTCCACTCCTTTCACTACTCTGGTGGTGTGTTGCTATATGCACCACCAGTAATCTGCAGGATCATTGTGGCAGCATGTGTCCTGAACAATGTTGCAACACAGAGTGGCGTCCCGGTGGACATGGTTGTGGCACCCCATCCACACCCACAGGCACACCACTTGCTTATGGCTGGGCACAGGGCACCTGGAGATGCTGCGTGTACCCAGCTTGTGCATTCTTATTTCACCTACAATCCTTCCCCTGTGGAGTTCACACAATCCCACCAAATCGCAGGTGATGACATTGAATTCAATGATGATAACCGGCCAATCCACTGCGCCCACAAAACCACCCTCAGAAAGGGCCCTTGGAATTGCAAATTTGTGTGCATCCCTTACAACTAAAAAGACATTTCATTTTGTGTTTCCAAAAGAAACACATTGAAGAGGGAGGACACCACTAGCACCATGCCAACCGCTGATTGAAATCACCCCTTTGGCACCACAAACATCTCATATCACTAACTAACATACCTGTCAAATGTGTAAGCAGCGATACATACAGTAACATCATGCCTGAGCTGCAAGCCACGCATGGCCAGGAAATGTACATGGGCACGAAATATAATATGCACAATGCCATATAGCAACACACATGTCCTAAAATGTGCATGATGCACACACACATGCCCCTATTGTGGGATGTAGAAAAGCAGTGCAGTATCGATCAATGGGTTACTCAATTATGCAACTTGACCACAATAAACCCATTGCAAATGAATTTATTAGCAATAGTTAATTTACAATTGTGACAAAGAGGGTGACACACCAGAATTGCCAACATCCATGTAGCAAGTAAAGTAGCCATTCCATAACAATCAAGATAAATGCACATCTTACCGGTCCCCTTGGTATGCAGTCGAAAGTCAAATTTCATTCCATGAAATAGCCATCATTCCCTGATGGAAGGCTCTGCATACAATGAACACAACGAAACAAGTGCAGCTAACACATCCGTGAACCCAAAATAATCAAGACCCACTGGTCCCCCTCAGTGACATACAACACCTCACAAGACAACCATCAACATGTGTCCCACCACACATGCAGCAACCCCTTTATACTGCATGTAAATCAAACACACACAACACACACACTGACAAACAACAACCGCCACACTGCCTGTCACATCAATGGCATGCGGCAAATTTGCATGTCAAATATCCACATTCACAAGATGATGGCACATACACAACACATGCATTAGTCAATATGCTACCTGAAAATGGTAAGACAACACATATGCAGATAATTGAGCCCACAAAAGAGCAGGGTCACCCCTGAAAGACTACTAATGACATGACAAGGCATGCCATCACCTGCGTAGTATTGGGACAGTGCACTGAACACAGTCTTTGGAGCCCATTTATTTATTTATTGATTTATTGGTCACTTACTAGCCACTTATTCAATTAGCAAAACAGTTTTAAAGCGCCCACAGGGCAAAAGGGTGGGGACAGCATAAGGTAGACAATGAATTACAACATAGATAAATAATTGAATTAATTCTAGCAACATATCATGAGAATAACAGGGAGGGGAGACAAACCTACTATATCTTGTGAGTGTTCAGAACGTGTAAGTACAGAGGGGAGAGGGGTAAGGGAAAAGGTGGTGAGGTGCTCATGGAGAAGTGCTAGGGGTGAAGTACTAAGGAAAGAAAAGAAAAAGGTAAGTGCATCCTCCTGTGGGGAGGCTAAGCATGAGCAAGTGCAGTATATAGACAGCGGCTTGGATGAGAGATGTGGGGGATCAGGGCCCTGAGGATACATAAGGGCCCCGCACATCAGTCAAGCTACTGTATGATTAGCAGGGAAGAGAGGAGGAGAAGGAAAAGGAGAAGCTTCAAGATCTTGAAGCTTTTGAAGAAAGTGCTCGACCACCAGCTCTCTGTTTAGTAAACCACTTAACATGCAGGGAGTTGGTGCCAAAGGAACACAGGAGTCTAGAACAGAAGTATTTGGTCAGGAAGAGTTGAAGGTAGCCTTGTGGATGATATAGAGGGATTTGAATTTAATCTGTGCTGTGACCAGAAGCCAATGAAGGCTTTGTAGGGCCTGAGAGATGCAGTCCCTGGGCTTGAGGCCAAGGATAAATCCTGCTGCCCTATTCTTGGTAAACTGGAGGGGTCGCAGGGTGGATGAAGGAAGATTAAGGAGGAGGCTGTTGCACTAGTCTAGCCAGGAGAGAACCAGCGCTCGAGTAACATTGAGTCTCTAGTGTAAAGTGAAGAAGGGTAGAGTTTGTTTGAGAAGAAAGAGCTGAAAGTGGGACGTCTCGACAATTTCCTGAACATGAGGGATGAAGGAAGGGAGGATTCGAAGATGACTCCAAGATTTCTGGCTTCAGAGGTGAAGGTATGAGGGGCCCATGGAGGAAGGCCATAGTGAAGGGAAGAAGTAGAGTAGGGTGCAGGGGATCCAATAGGGATAATCTCTGTTTTCCTGGCATTGAGGCAGAGGTCATTAGCAGTGCACCAGGCCTCAATTGCAGAGAGGCAGTCAGGGATGAAGAAAGATGCAAGGGCGTCCATAGGAAGTTTGAAGAAGAGTTGTGTGTCATCAGTGCAGCACTGGAAGTTGGGGGAGAAGGAAGAAATGAGGCATACCAGCAGGGAAACATATATGTTAAAGAGCCAGGGCAAAAGAATGCAGCCCTGGGGGATGTAATAGGTGGAGAAGGAAGTTGGGGAGCAGAAAGGGGCCAGAATGGTTTTGGAGGAACCGTCAGTTAGGAAAGTGGTAAGCCAGTTCAATGCCCATTCTGAGATATGAAGGGTATCATGGAGCCTTTTCATGAGGATGGAATGTTTGACTGTGTCAAATGCAGAAGAGAGATCAAGGAGGATGAGGTCAGCGGGGGAATTGGAATCAAAAGATGCAAGCAGTTCCTCACAGGTGTTCAGGTGAGCAGTTTCTGTGCCTCTCGAAGCTTGGAATCCAGACTGGTGGTCATGTAGACCACCAACAAGTTCGGCATGGGCGTTGAGTTGGGGGATGGCCAACTTCTCAAGACGTTCATCCATGAAGGGGGTGATGCAAATGGGGCAGTAGTTGGCTGGGCATGAAGGGTCTGCAGATGTTTTTTTAAGGAGGGGGCACACAAGGGAGGGCTTGAGGAATTATGGAAAAGAACCAGTGGCAAAGGAGTGGTTGCAGAGATCAGCAAGAGTGAGGGGCGAGAGAGGAGATGCTGTCCTTGATGGTTCTGGAGAAGCATTACACAACCTGTTTGGAAAAGATCTTCATGCAGTTGAAAACTCTGGTGACTACTTCAGGGGAGACAGGAGCAAAGGAGGAGAAGGAGGAAGGTGAGTGGTAAGGGGGACAGAGTGGTGAGGGTTGTGTTGAAAGAGCATGTGACAAGGTAGTTCAGTATTTCCTGGAAATGAGAGGCTAGTGCACTACAAGGGGCCTGGGAAGGAGTAGGGTCAGAAGATACTGCGGACGGGTTGACAAGTCTCCTGCAGATTTTGAAGAGTTCAGCCATGATGCAAAGCACTAGAATGCAAGTACACAAATACTCACTTCGTGCACTACATGCAGGATCATGCATGACACATCAATTCACAGAGACCGATGTCAGACTGGAAACCTGGCAACTGAGGCAACTGCCATGGAAGACATAAGCAGACAAGACAAAGCAATGTGATACTGCAAGCTAGGATAAAGGCATGCTAAACGCAGGATGCAAACTAAAAGGGCAAGGTGAATGCAGACTTCATTGTGACAGCATACAATTGGTCCACTTCTGCATTCAATTGAATGCAGCAGTACCAATCAACCAGCTGAGGTCAACGTGAAGCTGCAAATACCATGGTGCAGCATGCATGGGACATGCATGTGAAAAAACCAAGACTGCTAAACGTAATGTGCTGGTACACAACATAGCATCCCAAAAATGTGCATCAATGGTCCCATGGTTTTATCTAGTAGCTGGGGATGCACACCATAATTGGCGTACCCTAAGCAAGAGAGGTCAAATGTGCCATCAAACCATTGCCACACAAACATTGCAAGGGATGTGAAGTATCACCCAGTACACATGCTCAAAGTGCAATGAGACACACACCAGCACAACCATCGACACCTGCCACAGGCCACAAACAGCTGGCCCTGCCACCCACTCCCGAACCCCCAAGAAAGGCCCACATAGTTGGAACTCCCACAATTTTGAATAGGAAACCAGTGGCCTCACCAATCCATAGAAACAACACCATGACGAGACCTATAACCAGAACCACACCCTGTGAAACATGCACCCATGAAATAGTACTGGTGCCCCACAAGACAAGTCAATCCCAAGTGATCAAACACAGTGCAAGACTTCCTGCCAAACACCACACAAGTGTCTGCAAATGCCATTCACTTACATGCACAGGGTACCCACATAACCTGAATTCTATGTAACCCATGAGGAGACACGTCCCCTAAATGCAATGACATTCATAGTAACAACAGAAAGAACATGCACATCCTTGACAACATAAGAATTGATCCTGAAAATATGCTGAGTGCACCTACTGCAGAAGCACCACAGGGAGGAAGAGGGTTACAGGACAGAGATTGTGATCTGCCCATGAATGCAGCTAACAACAACTGAGAGAGGGACAGAGAGTGACAGTGAGAGGGAAAGCCAAGTTAAAAACAAAACAAGGAGTACACTGCCTGGATTGGAGATGGCCAATGACATGCACTAAACCACAGTAGGTGCGGCCATAGATGAAATGATCGAGGGAGGTAACACAGTGACATGAGTACCACTTAAATAACCATCAGAACATGGTAGCAGGTAAAGCACATATAAGTAAAGTTACAGATGCAGCAAACATGGTGACCAATGACGCATGCTCAATATCCAACACAGTGCTTATGCTTAGCCACTGATGTGCCGGCATGGTGTGAATCCTGCCTCACCTTCACCAGGAACTGTGTCGCCAAATGAGTGACAGGAGGGACAGTGCCTGTGGAGGGCAAGGGGAACATGGACGTCAAAGGGTTCAGGGTGTCTCACCGGGACAACAGTCACTGCCAGATCACAGGTTACTGAAACAACATGGGAGAAGACATTACAGCATGCATAGTGAAGTACCATTCACACAGCATACATGTGTGAGGAAACACTGATCCCATAGTTACCTGCACATGCTATCCTGTGCAGCACCATGCAAATTGACCTCACTATGCATGCCTGCATGTCCACCAGTGCAAATGGCATGGCCTTGAGTGGTTAACTGCACACCTCAAGGAACAAAAAAATAATACAAAAAAAACCTGGAATGGGCAACTCAAAAATAAAATGCCAACATCCAGGCCTGGGGTCAACTAAAGTAGCAAATGATTTACAAAAAAATCAAAAATGTACATCATGGATGGGGGGGGGGGTCCACCCAGGTGGTGGGAGTGACAGGGCACATGTCAATGTCCAGCGGGTGGACGTTAAAAAAAATCCCCTTCATGGATTGATGGATTGCACCGCTACCATGGACCGGGAGGCATGCCTCTATTGGCACCATCATCCTGCGTTGAATCAGATGGTGGAAGTGGTGCTGGAGGCTCACACGCAGTGTCCTGTCCTTGTCCTCAGTGTCAGCCGCCATGCGTGACACTGATGAATGCACCAGCACACTGAGGACTTGGAGGTCACTATGCACAACATCATGGGTTGCACAGAGTTCCTCCACGATTGTCTACCTCAATGATAACATCTCCTGGCGGAACAGTCTTCTGTTGGCTCCCTCTTACTCACAGATTGCAGCTCTGTGGACTAACAACTCATGCTTCAGGACTTCCCTGTGTGCCTGACACTCTGCAAGCAGGGATGCCTGCAGACACTCCAGATCTGGCAGTCGGCCCCTGATGTCGGCCTCAATGCGCAGCCTGTGGGAGCAGCATGTAGACTGCATGACCTACAGCTGTTGCTCCACATCTGTTGCTGGGGGGATCATGGAACTGAACAAAAAAGAAGAGGCTGGATGGACCATCCAGCCAAGACTGGTGCTCACGTTTGTGTTCCAAGAACTGCGTGGTGTGATTATTTTCTAAATAAAGTTAATTCGAGTTCCATTTGTACCGTATTTCTTCATAATTTAATGAATATTCAAAATATGTTTGATCATTGTGTTGATCAATATGCATAGTAAGCTCAACATCATCCAAGTTGATTGCCAAAAACATATGGTTAACAGTGCCTATGCATTTCGGAGTCTAGCTCCTTCCTCAGGGCAAAAACCATAACGTAATATGCTTTATCTAATGAACCACAAAAAATTAATAATTTAAACAAATTAAGTCCATCATATCATATACATGGAATGTTCACAATATATCACAAAGGGTGTAATCAAAGAAAGTATACATTACAGATACATACCGCATCCCGCGTGCACACAGGACGTAGTAAAACAGGAGTGCAAATCATGAAAATAAAAAAAGAGAAAAATGCAAATGAGGGAAAAGAATTTATGTATAAAACTTCTTAAATAATCTTACAATGATGCCCCAACGGGATTGAAAAGAGCAAGGGTACCTGAAGTTCAACTTGGATATACCATGTCTTTCTCATCCCAATCGAGTGTGTGGAGTAAAAACTGTCTCCCTCGAATGCTGCGCAGAAAAGTAAATAAAAATGGGATATGAGTGTAACTAAATATAAGTAATCCATAATTAAAGTGAATCTTTTCGAATAATGTTACATATAACCACACGTACTGTAGTAGTTACCTTATTACTCGAATGTGTGTCGGAGCACAAGAAGTACGTGTGTCCAAGTAGGTGAATGGCGTTCACTTTCTTGTTTTATTAGTTGCCATGGTTTCCTCGGCAGGGCGCTGCACAACGTCAATCAGCGTGTTGACGTGGCAGTGCCTCGCGTCCCGTATCTCCAAGGGAATCGGAGTACGGGAATGAGGAATAACTATTCAAATGAGCATTTAGTAATAGCAGTGTTGAAAACACCCGCTCGTATAGATCAAATGCGCATAGTTATGCGAGCTGGAACCACCATTATGATGATTAAGTGTGTTAGATCGTATCTCTACATACAAGGCAGGGATATCAATGACTGGTATAGCAATTTTCTTGATATAAAGTATTCGTGCCTGTTCACTAAATAATGGGCAGTAGACCTTTCTCTGGTATTTGCAAATGTAGCTCTAATCGGCTAACTTAAGCAGGTTTTAAATCCCTTCGCTGAGCCCCAAACTAAGAATAGAAGGGATTAGTGTTTCCAAAGTTGAACAAAACATTCGGTTTGATCGTGGTTAAATCAATACATCATGCTTAAATAAATGGAATGTCATTTTTCAAAACTAATATACACTAAGAGATAAACTGGGACCAAAAGGACAAAATTAAACAACAAAAACTCCAATACATTAAAGTAAATAACATGTCCAGAATGTGCATCTGTATGTAGGTGATCATGTATTATCTGTACCCTACAGATAACAGGACCAATTGATCTCTTCATTAAGCCCTCTGGGGGCAAGTGTCCCAAGTTTTTCTATCCAGAAGCATTCTCTCCTATCAAGTCTTTGTTGGAGATTCTCATGAGGTTCGTATCGATGTATGACCTCCAGTATTTGGAACCGTATCTGTGCCAAGTTGTGCCCTTTCTCTGTCCAATGTTTGGCCACTGAAGAAGTCATATTCTGGTTGCGGATACATGACCGGTGTTCATTCCACCGCAATTTCGCCTTTCTCTTCGATTGTCCTACATAGTACAACCCGCATGGACATTTAATGGCGTAAATGATATTAGCTGTTTCGCATGTCGCAAAGTCTTTAATTGGCAATTTCTCACCGGTGTGTGGGTGGTTTATAATTTGTCCTTTCAATATGTATCCACAGTTGCTGCACTGCAGACATGGAAACGTCCCTTTACGTTTTGTCTCAAATCTTTTCTGAGGCGGACGTGTCTTTACCAAATGGTCTTTAAAATTCCTACTGCGTTGATATGCAAAAGTAGGTAAATCCTTGAACAAATGTTCTACTTTCTGGTCACATGATAAAATTTGCCAATGCTTCTTAATGATAGATTTGATGCGATTACTTTGTGTAGAATATTTTGTCACAAAAACCAAAGGTGGTTCAGATTTAGTTCTTCTAGACGGTGTTAATAAATCCTCCCTATTAATTGTCTCGAGTCTGGTTTTTGCATTCGTAATTTCACATTCTTTGTAGCCTCTCTTGATAAATTTCTCACCCATTTTGTGTAGTTCGATGGTATAATCAGTAGGATCACTGATAATACGTTTAACACGTAGCATCTGGCTGTATGGGAGATTACGTATAAGGCTTGGCTGATGAAAGCTCAATCTATGGAGCAAATTGTTGCGATTGGTGGGTTTGGTATATATGTTCGTCCTGTATCCTTCTCCTGTAGTCTTGATTTCCACATCAAGAAAATTGATGTTTTCTTTTGAATACTCATGTGTAAACTGTATTCTGGCATCGATGGTGTTGAGATCTCTAAAGAATGTTAGCAAGCTTTCTTCACTCTGGGTCCAAATTCCAAAAATGTCATCAATGTACCTGATCCAGATAGCTAAGTGTGATTTCCATATGGGATGGTTCAAAATATGGTCTGTCTCAAATTTGTACATGAAGGTATTCGCATATATTGGTGCCATGGTGGCACCCATCGATGTTCCAGCAATCTGCTGATAATGTTGTTTCTGGTATTTAAAATATGAGTTTTTGGAAATAAACTCCAACAGTATGATCAAGAATTCTTTGCTTGCTTCTAATTCGCCAGTATTTAACAGTAGCCAATCAACTGCTTGTATTCCTAAATCATGTGGAGTTGATGTTTATAGATTCTTAACATCCAAGGTGAACAAAAAGTTCGTTGGGACATGGGGTATGGTTTTAAGTTGTTTCAAAAAGTGAGTGGTGTCCTTGATGTAGGTGGGGGTATTCTGAATGAGTGGCTGGAGGAAAAAGTCGATGTAGTTCCCAATCTGTTGCAATACACTGTTGACACCTGCTACGATAGGTCTGCCGGGAGGTTTAAGGGGATCTTTGTGGATCTTAGGCAGAGTGTAAAAGTTAGGTACACGTGGGTTGGTATTCTGTAGAAATATATGTGTATTGTGGCTGATCCAAGAGTTTTCTTCAGCATTCTCCAAGGTCTTCTCCAGATCCTGCATGATCCTTGCGGTAGGGTCATTCTCCAATTTTTTGTAAGTATCAGTGTCTGCTAATTGTCTCAAGCATTCTTCGTTGTAGTCTGTTGTATTTTGTATAACTAGTGCTCCTCCCTTATCCGCCGCTCTGATAGTTATTGATTCATCGCCATACAGATCTTTTAGTAGTTTAAGTTCATGAGGTTTAAGGTTCTTATGCTTGGTGTTTGAAAATTTAATCTTGTCTAAGTCTTTAAGTACCCGTTTCTCAAAGATCTCCACACCGGGGCTGCTGCATGGTGGTACGAATGTACTCCTGGATTTGAATTCTTTGTATGATGAACCATCCCTTCTGTCCCCTTGATCTTCCACTTCATCAAAGAAAATTTTAAGTTTCATCTTTCTCACCAATTTAAGTACCTCCACTTTTGTATCAAATAAAGAACTATCATATGTGGGCACAAAACTTAAACCTCTTTGTAAAGTGTGTATCTCTGATTCTGTTAGAACTCTGCTAGAGAGATTGATCACTAGGTTTTCCTCTGTTGATATCTTGTCTGCGGGCCTTCTCGCCCTTTTTCTTTTCCCCCGCCTTGTTCTCTTTGGCCTCTTCCTAAAAAAGAGATTCCTGAAACACCTGCTCTTGCTTCTGTTGGTCTTGAAGTTTCTGGTTGCTGTGTATCCCTTTCGGGTGGTGTTGCTGAGATTGTTTCTGATTCAGAGCTAGATGTATTGCTCGAGGTATTAGGTCGAGGTTTCCTCACAGGTGGTCCATATTTTTCCATCCAGGTGTACACCTCTTCGTTAAGGTAATCGTAAGTGTCTCTTTTGAATTTTTTGATCTTCTTCGTTTCAAGTTCTGATTTATAATCCGCAAGTTTGTTATTAATATCTGTTAGTATTTCTTCCAAATCCTCCTTTTTCAGTTTTATTGTGGTAGTAAGTTCTTGTTGTATTTCTTTGATCTCGGCATCAATTATGTTGAGATTAGCCGTTAATTCCTGGATGGTAAGTAAAATCAAGTCCAAAGAACATCTATTCAATATAGCTTCCCATTTTTTAACAAATTCTTTGCTTTCCTTGCATAAGGTGGGCCGCAATTGTATTCTTAGTCCTCTAGGGATCCTTTGATTCTTGTAATATCTTCCTAAAGTGATGGCGTGAAGCTTCCGATTAATTTCTTTCCTAATGAGGTACTCAAGTTGTTTGATCTTTTTTGTGGGATCTTGTGTCGTTGTGCTCTCTTTGGTAAAACCACTGTCATTAATCAATCCTAACATGACGTTGGCTTCTTCGGGAGAGAAACCAAGTGTTTCTGCTCTTTTCGTAGTTAAAGCTTCTATATCTTCATATGACATGTTGCGAGAATTTCTTCGTTGTGATTGCTTTTATGTTTTCTGTAGCGTGCCTCCACCTTAATGGTGTCTAAGAAAAAACAGAAACTGTCAGAAGTCCAGATGAAAGGCGGGCACCACTTTATCAACGTGTCTTTTCTTTTGGTGCAAGTAACTAAATTACGTGCGGGGCACCCAGTCTGGTAGGTCCTAACGACACCAGGACCGTATGAGACTAAACAAAAAAGAAGAGGCTGGATGGACCATCCAGCCAAGACTGGTGCTCACGTTTGTGTTCCAAGAACTGCGTGGTGTGATTATTTTCTAAATAAAGTTAATTCGAGTTCCATTTGTACCGTATTTCTTCATAATTGAATGAATATTCAAAATATGTTTGATCATTGTGTTGATCAATATGCATAGTAAGCTCAACATCATCCAAGTTGATTGCCAAAAACATATGGTTAACAGTGCCTATGCATTTCGGAGTCTAGCTCCTTCCTCAGGGCAAAAACCATAACGTAATATGCTTTATCTAATGAACCACAAAAAATTAATAATTTAAACAAATTAAGTCCATCATATCATATACATGGAATGTTCACAATATATCACAAAGGGTGTACCAGCCTATCCATGCCCTCAGCTAAACTCTCAAAGCCAGCACCCTGTCAGCGTGCGGAATGCAACATCTATTGCCACCAAACTGTCTTCCCAGTCTGAACACGTCCTCCACGTATGCGGGGTCCAAGCCTCCTGATCCAAGGCATCATGGCGCTTGCTGTGATGCCCCTGATTTTGGCACAAGGACTGCAACCCTCGCTTGGACATCTGCCCCAGAAACCAATACATGGGAGTGTGGTGTTGCAGCCGTAACCACCAGAGATGGGTCTGACACCACTGACTGGCCTTGTGAAGGCACCTGACCCCCTGCAGACTCACGGGCCCCAACTGCTCCACCCATTGGTGTACTCACCTCTGGCAGGCTTGGGGACGGCACATGCAGTTCAGCATCAGAGTACTTGAGTCCAAAGAGTCTCAATTGTCTGCAGCACTGCTCAGGGTGGTCTGTAGCACCAGTGTATTCTCACAGCCTGCCACACCACATCCTCCACTGGTGGTCTGAAGTGCCACAGATTCTTCTTCCTCCTCTGCCTCCTTCTCAGCATCTGGTGCCTCCTCACTGGCACATGGACAGAAAAAGACATATGGAGTCATGTGCAACATGTCTACATTAAACATCTGTATCACATAGCTGTCGTGCAACAAAATGCAGGCCATGTGACCGTAAGAGATACAGTGTCCACACGCTATGTACAACAAGCTTTCTGAGCATTGCATATGCAGACTGGCAACAACATTCCCTGCTCAGGGTAATGCTGCCAGTGGACACATTGCCAACAAACACGGTCGTTAAGAAGCACATTATGGCCCATGGCACAGTTAACTGTTGACTAATACCAGTGGAATGGACATGGCCATGTGGCTCTGTGACGTGCAATTAAATCACAGAGAAACAGGCAGACACACATATCCACATCCAAGTCTGCATCCATCACATGCCACACCACTGTTGACCTGGTACAGGGACTGTACACAAAGTGAACATGCTGTAAGTTTGTGAAAAAGGAAACAGTCTCAGTTGATACATGGCTGTAAGATTACCACCTAGCCAAGGTCTGTGAAGTGGAGAGAGTTAGTCAATGGAGTTGTAGATAGGAACAAGGTACAGTGACCCTCAAGAGGGAGAAGCGCGTGGACCCATGGAGTGTGGGCTGCATGTGGGAGGGTAACAGGGACCAGGCCTCACAACAATTTGCCTCAGGAGTCATTGCCATTGGGGCAGTGGGGATGTGCACAGTCTAGACATATCTACAATCACTCAGGGCATGCCATAAGGCATGTTTGTTGTCATCTTGTATGTTCTATGTAGCATGGAAGCACCTACGTACCTGTGTGAAAAGAGATTCTATACCCTGTAGGGCATGAAGTGTAACTCGCATTTCTGCCATAGGCACATGTCTAGCAGTGCAGACTCACTGACATCAAAGATGCAGCTAACAAGAGTGCATTTTGTGGTATCATGTTACAGATGTTGTGGGGGTATGCTAGTGGGGCATGAATACTGTCACACGGCCATGTTCAACTGATGTACAACACATGGGTTGTATCAACTCCTGTGTACACTGGACAGGAGTCAGTACAGCACAACATGGTTCACCCTGGGCAGTCTTTCAAATGCAGCCAGATGTGCACCACAATTATACATCTTGGTGATGCTTCACTTCACATAATCAGGATGCACAATCTTGGTCACTCACAGACATGTCCTCGTAATTTTCTAGGTCTCCCATGCCTTGCACCTGCTGCATTAGTGTTAATCGGCTCATAGCTTCTTCATGCTTGGTCAGTTCCTCCTCCTCTGGTGACCCCCCTCCAGTTTGCAAGCAGAGGCTAGGTTGGCACCCAGCTTTTACTTGGTCTAATGGTTGAGGTCATTCCAGCGCTGCGCTGCCTTTGCAGAAGTGCGCTTCTCAACCCAAAGGCATTGATCTCGTCTGTGACATGCTGCAATGCACCATACAATGAGCAGGTGTATGTGTGCTCCTCGGTTGTTGGCACATGTCATGGTGGTGAATGGGTGCGTAGTCCATGAGGATCTTCAGTTCTTCATCATGGAAGTTCTTCTTCCTCAATGGGCCAGTGTCCTGTGCCATGTCATGTGATTCAGCCTATTCCTGCTTTGCAGGCTTTGCCTTCTTGCCATGAGGTATTGTTGCCATCCCTGTGTGGCTGGGACCACTCTGCGGTAAAGATGCCAGACAACAAGTGGTCTGGGGCATGGCATTACCCTCTGGGGCTGGTGCAGCTGCTTCTGCAGCACGTCCCTTACCCTTTTGGGTTGGGGCAGCTGCTTCTGCAGCACGTCCCTGAACCCTTGGGGCTTGGACAGCTGCTTTTGCTACACGTCCCTGAACCCTTGAGTCTTGGACAGATGCTTCTGCAGCACGTCCCTGAACCTTTGGGGCTTGGGCAGTTGCTTTGGCAGGACATCCCTGGCCCCGGCCACGTCTGCCCCCTTTCTCTCTTAGGGGCTTTCCACTCACGTTCCAGGTGTAAGGAAAAAATGGAAGGCACACCAAGCAATTTGCCTGGGCAATTTTAGTGAGGGGGCAGTCTACGTGATGGAAGACGTAGTTCTGTGGTCCAGTAAGGCTCGATTGTACCCCACATGTCAAGAAAACATACAGTATGCATAAAACACAGGCACCACAAAAATAAAATAGATGTGTACATTATACCAGGATATCTTCCAAAAAAAGCAGAACACCATACACAGCATCACCCAGCAACACTAAAAATGTGTACGCGTACCCCGGAAAGCTACCAGGAAGGTAAGAATAGTGGTTAAATTAAATGGTTACGCCACTCACCGTTAGCCTCTCAAAAATCAAAAGTAGATGCACATATGCACGGAGGCAAATCCTCAACCAAAAAAGAAATGTGTATGGTCTCTGGGGTGAACGGATTGCGTGGCACCCCAAAATACACAGTACTCCACTCGTCCATCTCGTCCCCTTTGCATGCACGTCTGGATTTGCTTTTACACATACTAATGTATCCCCGAATATGGTGTGAATGCCTGCACACAGCGCATGTCATGGAAGTTATGTGCTGAGGGCCTTCCCTCTGATTTCACGTGTCTACCCTCATTTCTTACATGCAAAGACCCTTCACTCTGGTTCCGGCTGTCTGCATTGCGAGACACAGAAGACCCACGCTCTTGCCTATGTGCCATGTTACCTGCCTCCTTCTGCCCTGTGCTGCCTTCATCTTAGCCATCTGCTGCTGCCTGTCCAGTGTGTGTGCCTGCTGCCCACCTGCACTGCATTTGGAGTGCCTGCTATCCAGCCATTCTCTTTGTTCCTGTCTTTGGCCCTGAGACCACCTCAGCTGGTACATTGGACTCACACCATGCCATTCCACTGCCACCGTGCCACAGCCCAGCTCCAGTTGCACCTTGACCACCAACACTTGCCTCAGGGGTTGCCATGTCAGCACCATAATCCTCTAACCACTTTGGCAACTGCATGGTAGCAAGGCAGAGGGCTGTCAACTTCACTGCCAGGGAAGTTGACATACTGGTGGAGAAAGCCCTGTAGCATTACAATGCCCTCTTCCACCCTGTGATGCAGTGCTGCAAGTAAGGACATCAGTAGATCTGTAACAGGAAAACGGATGCCATCAATGTGTAGGGGGTGGCACCCTGCACCTTCAAGACCACGAACAAGCACTGGGAGGACCTGAAATCCAGGACCCACGCCAAGGACCTGTGCTACATCCAGGCCAGTGCCACCATGGAGGTGAACCATGTGCGCAGGTGCCAGATGTCGGCTAACAGCATGCAGGTCCTGGAGAAGTTCTACCTGGCACTGCATGGCCAGGTGTGCGAGTTACGAGGACATCTGGAGTCGACTGGTGGGTATTCATGTAGTGCAATGCTCTACAGTGCATGTGCTCTGTGCATGTACCAGCATGTGACTCCCTTAGGCTTGCAGCAAGAATGTTTCTGAGACGGATGTCTGCGTGCATGCACCAGACATTGCTTCCATGTTTGCATTCAGACCTGTATGCATTTTAAATATGCTATTACTTGCATTATGTTGGAGTGCTGGCTTGCAGACCATGCACATGCAATGTTACTTGTGTCTGAGACGCGCCAGGGTGACAAGGGTGACAGGTGAGATAGTGTTGCCCATGTCATGTGCATGCATGATGCTCATGTGTATGTGCCAAAAATGGGAATATGTGATGGGGCATTACTCATGACTGGTTGCAACACATTCATTTGTATGTCTGGCTTTGTCACGCAGAGGCATTGCAGTTCACAGGACTCTGATGTGAATAGTCATCACACTGCTTGGGACCTCTCAGTTGATGTGTGTGCATGACATGTGCATGTGCTTGTTGCTGTGGCATGCGCACATGTGCATGTGTAAATGATGCATGTGTCTATACTATACAGAATTGATTGGTTTAGACAGTGGCAAGTAGCTTGTTTTGATTGTGTGCAGTGATGGCCAGGCAGGTGTCTGCATGGATGTGGATTGCATGTCCTTGTGTGTGGGTGTGGAGGTTATGGTTGTTCCCTTGGCAAGTCATGTTCATGTGAATGTTGCTGTTGCCACACCCAATTTGGAGAAGTACACTGATGTTTCTGTTCTGTGTCTCCTTCTCCACAGTTGCATCTGACATAGATGGTGGAAGCAGTGCTGTGGAGCATGGCTACAGGGATGCCTCGACCAGGCAGAGGCTCAGGCCCAGCTTTGCACCCATGACAGCTCATCTTCAGGGAGCAGTGTGGCTGTGGCAGTGCCAGTGAAATTGGCATGGCTGCTGGGGGTGAGTCCAAGAAGGAGAAGGGGCAAGGGGACTCCTCAGCAGCTGTGGGGACAGATGATGCCAGACAGGAGCCATCCATGGCAGAAGACGCCCCAGAGTCATCCAGGTTGATGGAGGGGGAGGGGAAGGAGGTGGCCATTACAGCCTGCCCTTAGGGTCAGGTGGGGCGTTGGGGTTGTAGTGTCTACTGTATTTCTGGCCCAGGGGCATGAGGCTATGCAGGCCACCGTGGAGGTGCCTGTGCAAAATCTAGTCCCTGGGCCATCGGATGCAACAGTATGCACCTGCCGGGATGCCTTCATCTAGACCCACCACCCAGAGTTGGTTGATGTGTCCTCCAAGACCAACACCCCCTTGCCATCTGGTGTTGCCATCTGGAATCATGTGCTACCCCTGCTGGCCGGGTTGTCGAGGCAGACAGCTGTCATTCGTGATGATGTTTAGGCTACTCGTAGTCTGTTTGCACATCATCACAATGACCTATAACACTTCATCGGCTGGATTGCAACATGTCTGTTCCGGGGTGTCCTCCATGGGAGTTCACTGCTGCAACCGCCTCCTCGTTTTCCTCCTCTGTGTGCCGGTCATCCTCTGGGGTGCCTTCCAGGACAGAGACCACCAGGGCCCTCAGTGCACCAGTCCCACCCACAATGCCCTGTCTGGTGGAGACCACATCCCTGTCCGAGTTGGGAGTTCAAGGCGCATCAGCTGAGGTGGTCACTGTGCCTAACTTGGCACCAACAGGGGCACCAGCAATGGAGGGACAGCAGGCACCATGAGCAGTGCAGGTGTCGGATGTCCTGGATATCGTCATCAGCTGTGTAGGTGTACCCAAAATGCAGGCACTGAGCACTGAGGCAGCAGGTGGCAAACAGGAGGAGGCTATTTGTTTCAGAGCAGACCACTGAAAGGAGACAGTTGCAAAGTGTTAGGCAGGAGGCACATGTGGACCTGAGGGACAGGATGTCTTCTGTGTTCGGAGGATATGAAGAGCAGATTGCGGCAGAGAGGCAGTGGGCTTGGGAAGCGAGGGTAGTGATGGCCAGGGCTGAGGGATGCCCGAGTGATAGAGACACAAATGCTGGAGAACCTGCAAGCCCTCCAGGCAACAATGGAGGCCCGTCTGAGGGGTGAGGACGTGGCACTGGACTCAGCCCTGGTAGAAAGGCTCAGTGAGATTGGAGAGGAGGAGGACTAGCTCACTGCCTACTTAAATAGTTATTTAGGTGTAGGTTTTGATTTTTTCACATATTAATTTCCACAGACTTTGAAGACTTTCCTTCCCAGTTTTTATTGTATACAGTTGATTAGGTTTGGATAATTTTTTATTGTAAAACTCTCCTTAACTCTGCGTGGACACCTGCGCAAGTCTGCAATCTGTGCATAGGCTCACTGGAGCGATTAGACCCCTGGGTGTATTTCTAGAAAGAATGCATAGGAGTGTGTAAATAAAGATGGTTGATAGGGATCCTCCCTCCATCCTATATACCCCTGACCTCCTAACTTCCATGGTCTGGGCTCACCTGGTTTATTAAGAAGCAAAGCTCTCAATCCTGCTATTTTCTTAGCAGGGGCGCAAAAGGTGTGCGGCCAGTTACGTCACTAGCTGTGATATGTCCAGCCCAGTCCCGCTGTGGTGTGGATAAATGTCCTTAAGGAGAGGATTGTTGTTGGTTGGCTGTCCGCATCTGTTTGTTTGCACTTTTGTCAGGAGGGCTTCTGTAATCCGTTTGTGCGAGTGCACAGAGTTTCTGGTGGTGTGCAGTGTTTTAACACACGTGTGGTTGCTGGGCTTTGCCTCCTTGTGTTTGCTGCTCTGTTTCTTCTCCCTTATATTGTTGCCATGTTTACAGATGCTTTGTTTTAGGTTTTTCTATAGCGCTGTTATGCCAATGCGCGTAATGCTGCTCTGTTCAGTGGGTAGGTACAATATCCTTGCTGTCTGTAGCGCTGCTGTTCCATGCACGTGATATTGTTTACACTAACTGTGTTTCTTTTGTTTCTTCCAGGAGAAGCGGCGATGGTCCGGAGAGAAGATGTCCCATGAAGTGCTGGGAAATCGGAGAACAGACGTCCTTTAGAAGCGGCGGCGGGCTGGAGAACAGATGTCCTTTGAAGTGCTGTGAACAGCCAGGATTCCGTGAAACGAGGGGTCGCTGATCAGGATTCAGGACGAATTCTGCTGGGGATCGTAGCATCGGGTCCATTGTGTAATGATCGTCTGATCAGCTGTTTTTCTTTCTACTTTCAGGAGCAATGCCAGTGAGCGGCATGCTGCATTAGCAGAATGACGTGAAGCAGGAATCCTTACCTCGGAGTGGCTTAAATCACACCCACCCAGCCACACCCAAAGGGCAAGTCTGCAACAAATGGCAGCACACTGCTTTGCCATTGCGTACTCCTGGTCGGTAGGTGATAACATAGTCGTACTCTGCAAAAAACAGAGCCCATCATAGCTGGCGTAATGACTGTGCTTTAGCAGATCTTAGGTATTGTAGGTTACGATGGTCTTTAATTACTGTGACCGTATGTTTGGCTCCACTCCTTGAAGGCCGCCTTGATTGCGAGAAGTTCTTTGTCCATGATGGTGTAGTTCCTTTCAGCGGGGGAGAGTTTCTTTGACCAGAATGCAACGGGGTGCAAGTGGCCGGTCTCAGGAATTTTCTGTGAGAGGACAGCACCCATGGCAATTTTGGAAGTGTCTGTTTCAACTACGTATAGGTTTCAGGTGCTGCAGGATTGGAGCTGAAGTAAACAGGTGTTTCAGATCTTGAAGGGCCTTTTCAGCTTCACTGGATTAGACAAAATGTTGGTTCTTCCACAGTAAGGTTGTGATTGGATGCACTACCTGCGAGAAACCAGGGATAAAACTGCGGTAAAAATTTGCAAAGCCTAGGAAGCTCTGGATCCCCTTGATTGATGTCGGTGATGGCCAGTTGATTATCACGTCAACCTTTCCATTGCCAGTCGAATACAACAAGGGGTGAGAATAAACACTAAAAACTCAACTTCATTGAAATGGAATGAGCACTTTTCAGCTTGGCATATAGCCGATGTTTCAGTAACCTCTCCAGCACAGCCTGTACATGTTCAACGTGTTCCTGTTCAGTGGTGGAATAGACCAAGATGTTGTTGATGTATATTATAGCACAGATGTCCAGCAGATCTCTCAATACATCGTTCATGAAGCTTTGGAATGCAGCCGGAGCATTACAGAGCCCAAAGGGCATCACCTGGTATTCGGAGAGTCCATACTTTGTTCTAAATGCTGTTTTCGATTCGTCCCCATGTTTTACTCAGACCAGTTGATAGGCTCCCCTGAGGTCCAGCTTGGTGTAAATTTGTGCATCCTTTACTTGGTCTAGGAGTTCTGGTATAAGGGGCAAGGAGTATCTATTTTTTACCGTTATCTGGTTCAGTGACCTATAATCGATGCAGGCCCTAAGGTCCCCCTCCTTCTTTATGAAATATGATCTCTGTTCGCCCCCAATTCCCTATGTAGGATGTTGGGCTCCTGTCGGGAAGCATGTACCTCCACTTGGAGCTCCCCTAACAATTGGGCCAATTGGTCTGTGTCCAAGGTTTCCATGATGCCCGGGCAGAGGTTTGGTAATGGCTTCACGTCCTGAAACGCTCACCTTAGCTCTGCGGGGACACCTGGAAACCTCTTCCGTCTGCAATCTGTCTGCAATCTGTGCCTGGGCTCACTGGAGGGAATGGACCCCTGGGCATAGTTCTAGAAAGAATGCATAGGAGTGTGTACATAAAGATCGTTGATAGGGATCCTCCCTCCATCCTATATACCCCTGACCTCCCAACTTCCGTGGTCTGGGCTCACCTGGTTTATTAAAAAGTGAAGCTCTCCATCCTGCTATTTCCTTTGCAGGCGCACAATAGCTGTGCAGCCAGGTACGTCACTGGCTGTGATATGTCCAGCCCAGTCCTGCTGCGGCGTGGATAAATGTCCTTAAGGAGTGGATTGTTGTTGGTTGGCTGTGCGCATCAGTTTGCATGCGCTTTTGTCAGGAGGGCTTCTGTAATCCTTTCCTGCCAGCGCACAGAGTTTCTGGTGGTGCACAGTGTTTTAACACATGTGTGGTTGCAGGGTGTTGCCTCCTTCTGTGTGCTGCTCTGTTTCTTCTCCCTTATATTGTTGTCCTGTTTACAGAAACCTTGTTTTGGGTTTTTCTACAGCGCTGTTATGCCAATGCGCGTAATGCTGCCCTGTTCAGTGGGTAGGCGCAATATCCTTGCGGTAGTGCTGCTGTTCCATGCATGTGATATTGTTTCCACTAACTATATTTCTTGTGTTTCTTTCTTCCAGGAGAAGCGGAAGCGGTCCGGAGAGGAGATGTTCCATGCACGTGATATTGTTTACACTAACTGTGTTTCTTGTGTTTCTTTCTTCCAGGAGAAACGGTGGAGGTCCGGAGAGCAGATGTCCCTTGAAGTGCTGGGAAATCGGAGAACAGACCTCCTTTGGAAGTGTTGGTGGGCCAGAGATAAAATGTTCTTTGAAGTGCTGGGAAGAGCCAGGATTCCGTGAAACGAGGGGTTCCTGATCAGGATTCAGGACGAGATGATCAGGTGAGTGCTGCTGGAGCAATGCCAGTGAGCGTCACGCTGCATCAGCAGAATGATGCGAAGCAGGAATCCTTTCCTGGGGTTCGATTAAATAGCCAACCACACCCAGCCACACCCAAAAGGCAAGTCTGCAGCAAATGGATGCTGCTTGAATTATCCGCCTCCATGTTGGATGGATAGGAAGTGGCTGCAGGAAATGGCTGCCCATGAATACTATTATTAACCCATGAATGTCACTCACACACAGCGTCAAGCGCACCACGCTTTAGCCCAGCTTTTCTTTGTACCCATTCTCAGCCTGGTACAAGGTCCCTAGTGGTACTTTGGAGACCCCGGGCTGTGTGCACACCCTATTACTGTTACGCTGGGACTGGGTCAGGGGACAAGGCCATTGGTGGTAGGGCCCTTGGTCATGACATTTATTTCATATTTCCCCTGGACTGCTTTGAGCTGGATTCCCCCATTAATTTTTCTCCATATGTTTATTTATTTATATATGTTGAATGTATAAAAGCGCCCAGCGGCCTGATGGCAATGTGGCGCTGTTACAGCATATTCACTTAGTGCAGGTTAATTTTCAGAGGGGTGGTACAGATTTAGGGCAGACATTTACATAGACGGTAATACATTTACAAAGGCAGTAATACAGGCTAAATGCATTGTAGAAGTGGTTAGTTGAATAAATTGGTTTATAGCACCTTTCTGAAAACTTTGAGGGATTCTTCGTGTCGTAAGCTGGGTGGGAGTGCGTTCCAGGCTTTTGGGGCTAGTACTTCAAAACTAGAGCTGCCCACTTTTACTATGTTGAATACTGGAACTGATAGTAGTTGGGAGTATTGGTCTCGTTTTGGTATGTGGGCCGGAGCATAGTGTATTCTTTCAGGCAGGTAGGCAGGGGCGGTCTGGGCAATGCATTTGTGAGTGATCGTGAGGGCTTTTAATGTTCTGTGTTCTTTTATTGGGAGCCAGTGGGCCTCTTTTCTCGCCTGTGAAATGTGTTCTCTCCTAGGGATGCTAAGGGCGGCTCTGAGGGTGCTGTTTTGTGCCATTTGCAATTTGTTAATGTTTTTCACGGAGGTGCCTAAGAGTAAAATGTTGCAGTAGTCAAGTTTTGCGCTAATAGTGGCTCTTGCGATGTTAAGGCAGTTGGTTGGTGATAGGTGAGGTTTTACTGCGTTTATGATTTTAGTTGTAAATGCAGCTGAAGAAGAGATGGTGCTGACTTGCCTGTCCATTGATAAGGTGGCATCAAGGTATACCCCAAGGTTTTTCACTGCAGTGGAAGCTGTGATAACAGTATTCTCAATACTGAAGGAACTGTACTTGTCATCTAGTTTTTGTAAGGATTCTTTGGGGCCTATCAGTAGGATTTTGTTTTTTTCACCATTTAGACAGAGACTATTGGATGCCATCCAGGCCTGGATGCGTGCATATGTCTTCTGGAGTGTGTTGAGGTCTTGTTCATAGTTCCCTGTAAGGGGAAGAAGAATTTGTGTGTCGTCAGCATTGTTGGTGAAGTGCAATACATCACTTTGTTTATTTGATTCCATGCTTCATGCAGTGCATTTGTGTGTCAGCCTAATTGATATTTCTATTTTCAGCCATTGCATCTCTTCATTGCAAGTCATGTGACATTTGGTGTGCATGTTTGTATGTTGTTGTTGCTGGGAAGGTTGTGGATGGTAGGATGCACATGTACGTGACATTTGGGGTGGGTCTATCAGACAACCGGGTCTGCACTGTATATTTTCATTTGCATTTACATGTGCAGCATCACTGTGTCTTTGGCATCACTGTGGTTGGGGTGGAGGTAGGTGAGCTCACTGTGGAGGAGTTCCATGGTCATGTTAATAGCACATTTGCTTGTCATTGCTGTGCAAAACCCATGCCATTGTGGGGTGAAAAAATAGACCCGGATGCCATGAATATAGAGGCCAGTGTCAGTTATGAGACCTCACAAAAACAAAAGGCCAGGGCAGAAATGATGTCGGACATAAGGGCTACTTAATCCGAATCTAAAGTAAACAAAGTGGGCCTCAATTTCAAGATTCTAAAATGTGCACCGTACCTTTCATGAAGGGAAGGAAAGACACATGGAATTGATGTTTGACAAATCCATGGAGAATTAAATGAAATGCCAGAATTGTGTTTCAAGCAGCCAGAGTGAAACAAATCATTTTACATGTAAAATAAAGAAAAACATGTCATTTTATTTTCTCTCATCTAGACTAACAATATGCGCAGCAAAATGTTCGCTAGACTTTTAAAATGTGAACACGATTTTTGTCTATCACAAGCTTATCCACATGGACAATTTCAAAACAATACACATGGATTTTCGAAACTGTGTGCATTATGAGAGGTCATTTAATATGCATATATCTACGAGTTTACAGGCTGTATGCTGCAAGGGATAGGGACGGTGGTGCCTTCATCCATCAGAACTATTCCTTAAATATACAAGAAAAGAATTACTTCTTAGATCAGAAATGCAGGGAAGACCAGATAAGGTTATGTCTGTTCTGCAGCACTTGTCACAAGTCCCATAAAAATTGCATTATTATGGCCATTAGTGGCCATTAGACCTTGAAGGGGGAGGCGAAATCTAAACACAGATCCCTCTGCTGACATCCTATGCCTACAGAGGAGAAGTGAAACTTAAAACAAAGATGAGGCCTATCAATTGAGAAGTGAAACTGTGTATTGCTTTAATGATTTTGGCGGCATAAACACAACTAAAGTTGGGCCTTCCTGTGATTACCAGAGATGCCAAACGTTTATAAAGCATGCCAATCATATATAATATGATGCAGTAAAATGCCATATTTTTCACTGATATGGTTCCTGAGTAACTGAAGAAAAACGGTATCTCTGCGCAAAAAGGACGTTTTGAGTCCATACGAGGCTCTTCTGGTTTGCCTTGAAATATAGTTATCAAAAAGGTATTCATACATGTAAAGTTTTGGAAATTAATGGTACTTGCTATGTAGTGATATTCCTATGTCCTCAAAGCATGCCAAGCCCACCTGTCAAAGGGAGATGATGAAGCTCTTTCCTCCCCTAGCTGTCCCAAATCACTGCCCCATCCCCTTGTCTTATCACCACAAAGTTGGGAGGTGAGTAGTGAATATTACCCAATCCCTTGTGCAAGGATTATGACACATGGGTGATGTAATTTGCCCTATAGCTAAGCCAGTTTGCTTGAGAGCTGGAATTCTTCCAAAATCATGAACCGTCGTCTACGTCCTTTCTGGACCTCCTGGTCCCTGACTCGCAGGGGATTGCATGCAGTTATCCTTCCAACATGGCCGGCCGGAACGGAATGCTCCTGATCAGTCTATGCGTTCCACGCTGCTCATCATACAAAAGAGACATGCCCCTGTGACTCTGCTCGTCTCAATGCTACCACTACCTGTAGTCGGATGTGCTTAGCCGGAGTTCGATCGGGGCTCTCGCTTGATTCCTTGTTCCCAGTTCCTTGAATCCCCTCCTGTTCCCTTCCTTCTCCAATCTCCTGAAAAACCTTCCAAGCTCGAGTCACGGTCCTCTGTGCCTCCTAGCGTACCTTATTTACTTCCTGGAATTACCCTGGACTTTTTGAACGCTCCTGGAAACTGAACCGCTAGTCTCACGCTGGACCCCGAAGATCGGCGTTCGGGTATATACAAATCCCGGACCGTAAAGAAGAAGAAATCCCAGAAGGTCACAAGCACACAACAGAAACAGGTGAGAAGGCGAGAGACTTGTGACATTCAATAATTCCGAGAGGCGACCTGCTGCTGAAACCTGGAGAAACATCCCAGCACTGGGGCCTAAATCTTGCAGTGGAGACAGGAGCCAGGAGACATAGAAGCTTATTGGGGCCCCTTGAAGAAAGAGAAGAGATCCTTGACTGATCACCTTGGCTGTCCCAGTGGTGTCCCCGGATGCTCCCTGATGCCCAGTCCAGACCTCTCCTGGAAGTGTAACTATCCCTTAAAAACCAAAGAGTGTGTAGGCCTCATATTTTTCAGCATTGTTTTAGTTATTTCCCCATTGAAAATCCTGTTTGCATGTGTAGATCCTTAGCACATTTATCAAAGTAAATCAATGAATTCACAGGATCTGTATTGGTGGCATTCAAAACGTACAATCTTTTCCCAGTGACATGTGAGCCATTATAGACATAAAGATTTGCAAAAAGAATTAACCCCAACCCACTTCCACGTGTGTGCGCGGGGTCTAAGCATCAAAATTCCCCACTGATCCCCTTCATGTTAAGCTTGAAGTGGGTAGTCGAGTAGTAGCTGTGCATATGCAAGGTTCTAAACACAATTGTCCCTGTGTGTTCCAATTGTGCTCTATAAAACAAATTTCCCCATTTGTATTTTCTCTCTCACGTTGCTTCTGTGATTCCTACCCAAAAAACAATTTTCACATTGTGTGCTGACTAATATCGCGAAGCAATGCCTATCATTTTTAGGTGTAGAAGAATGAATTTCCCATTTCTTTCTATTCTTTCTCATTGCAGCTGTGCTAAGTAATTTAAAACCAATTTTCCCATTGTTCTCTGAAAAATGAATTTTTCCCATTACCTTTTTGTCTCCCATATTTTTTTCTGTGAGTAATATTCAAAATCTGATTTTCCCATTGTGCACCAACTCCCTGCCACTGCCTTCCATTAAAAAAAGGAATGCCTAATTGATGTTTGGCGGGTGAGGGTTGCTAGGAGTACACTTAACAAATCTGCTATTACTGTGTATGGAATTGTTCTTCTTCTGTCTTGGCGGGGGATTTAAAAGACATTAATTGCGACAGCATATCTTTGTGTTAGTGCCTTTACAGAAGTCACTGTGTTTTTGTGTAGCCGCCACATTGGTGGCTGATGTAATTTATTTGTGATATTTGGCTAAATACATTAATTAATACATACATTCTTAATACACACTGGCCTGGTTCCTAGTCCTTTGTGACACCGGGTATGTGTTGCGTTTGTGTGCAAGACAGGTTGAAGTCCTTATAAAAAAGAACCTGAAATCAACAAAAGCGCTTTATTGCATGCCACATTCAATGTGCATGAAGGTGCTCCCTGACTTGGGTGTGACCGTGTAATAAACCGCAACATTGTACAGACACGCCCACCAGCATGTGCAGTCACACATTGCCTTCTCTCATGTTGTTTCAACCTCTACCACTGGAATGCAGCAGTGATCCATGTTTGCTCTTCCGGAGTGGTTGCACAATTCTCAGTCTTTGTGACTCATGCTCTCTCTGACTGCCCTACCATCACCCATGCATGGCCTTGTCATGTGATTGCTCCCTAACAGGTATTTTGCCACCCGTTCCACCCAGGTCACTGATGCTCAGGTTGTAACATGCCTGGTCGTTGTCTGTTTATCTTGCAACATCTTTTGGTAGGTTTGCTTCTGTTGTGGGCACACATTCAGTTAGCGTGCTTTGATGCCTTGGCAATGTACCATGGACAACATTCACATGGATTTGCATTCACCTGTCACATGTGTATTGGGGTGGCTGATTACGGATTGGAAGGGTGTGTGAGCAGATGCTACACTCATGGTTGGAAATCCGGTGCTTCCAGTTGGTTGTATTTGCTAAGTACATGTTTGTGTTGCAGTTCATGGTGCTGTCAGACCACAGAGGTTCAGGTGAGCTGCAGACATGCATTGACTGGTATTGTGGGAGACCGTCAGGGGGATGCCTAAGGGGTTGTCCAGACTAGAGTAGGCTGCCTGAGGGAGGTGCACAGTCTGGAGTGAGCTGGCTGGGCGTGTCCAGTCTGGAGTGGACTGCCTGCGGTTGGTGCCAGTCTGAAGTGGGTCGCCTGGGGTGGTGTCACAGGTGAAGGGGGCTGTGGGTGGTGTCCAGTCTGGAGTTGGCTGCCTGTGGCGGGTGTCCAGTCTGGAGTGGGCTGCCTGGGGGTTGTTAAAGGTAAGGGGGGCTGAGGGGTGGTGCGCAGTCTGGAAGGGCCTCCCTGTGGGTGGTGTCCAGTCTGGAATGAGCTGCTTGTGGGGGGTGTCCAGTCTGGAGTGGGCTGCCTGGGGGGATGTCAGAGGAGAGGGGGTGTTGGGGGTGGTGTCCAGTCTGGAGTGGGCTGCCTTTGGGGGATGTCCAGTCTGGAGGGAGCAGCCTGTCCTTGAAAGGGAGGACCTGCGCTTTCGCTGGGGTGCAGCCTGGGCTTGTGAGGTGAGGCACGCAATTTCGCTGGGGTGCAGTCTGGGCTTGTGAGGGAGAACCCACGTTTTCGCTGGGTTGCAGCCTGGGCTTGCTAAGTGAGGCGCACGATTTTGCTGGGGTGCAGTCTGGCTATGCGAGGGAGGATGCATGTTTTCACTTGGGTGCAGCCTGCGCTTGCGAGGGAGGGCACACATTTCCACTGGTGTGCAGCATGGGCTTGCAAGGTGAGGCATGCAATTTCCCTGGGGTGAAGTCTGGGCTTGCAAGGGAGGGCCAGCGTTTTCGCTGGGTTGCAGTCTGGCTTTGCGAGGGAGGGCATGTGTTTTCGCTGTGGGGCAGCTTGGCCTTGCAAGGTGAGATGCACCTTCTCACAGGGGTACTGGATGGTGGGCCAGAGGTGGCACAGAGGCTTGCGCCATTTAGTAATGCGTCTTTAAATCCATAAATAAGCATGGTACGCCAAAGGTTTTCTGCACCACAGATCGCGCAGGGTCCTTCTTGGCACACAGCACTTGTGCCATTTCCGTGCCTGATTCCATGAATCAGGCTCAAAGTCACTTTTGCAGCACAAAATGACTTTGCACAGCAAAAATACACTTTGCACAGTTCCATGAATCAGGGTTTGTGTCAGCAGTGCAAAGTCCATTTTCAACAGTGCAAAGTAATTTTAAACCGTGCAAAAAATTCCATGAAAGTAATTATCCTTAAAACACATCAGCACAGAGTTAAAGGTAAGCTGAGCAACCAGCGCCTTCTTGGAAGTCTCCTGAGCATGGTGCACAAGGTTACAGGATTTTGTGCACCCTCAAGCTTTGGTGTCTCAGTGGACACTTCACTTGCTAGCTCTTCACCTTGGACATGGAAGAGGTTTGATGTGCTTAACCTGCAGGCATGTAAGGGGCACAGGTCAGCCCGGGCAGAGCAGAACTAGGATTCGGCAACACCTGCTAATAACACTGACCAATCTACCTACTAAAACCCTGTCATTTGAATAGGCAGAACACACACAGATCCTGTGTCTCAGAAGTGTTTTATAATGGCGCAATCCCACAGGAAAACGCTCTCTGACTGTGAATCAGGCCCTGTGTCATCTTAGAAATGTTGTTTAATACAGAAATAAAGTGGGATTGGAGCTTCCTAACTGAAATCCATAACATGTTTATTTTGAAATATTTCTGCAATTAAACAACTGAATACAGTATAAAGTGTATCCAGTTTCAAATATATTTTATTTAGCTTATCAAAATGTTTTGCTCTGTTATCTGTTTTTCTTTTCAGAGTGATCGTGCTGTTGAATTCTGTTGTACTCCAGCAAAAAGGAAATGAAAGTTACAAATCCTCTGAGCAGAGAAAAGAAAAATGGTAGTCTTGTGGAAAAACTTGCCATCTAAAGAAAATTAACAAAACTTGACTGAACTATCCACTTAGTGCAAAACAGAAATATTATGAACTAAACACAAAATGTACAATGACAGGATTAACAAAGCCAGTTTCAGTACTAAGGAACTCTTTGCGATCTTGAGGGAAATGGAATCCTCTATTCCACCAGAGGATTTGAGCACAAAGGATAAAGTATGGTGTACTAAGATCCAAAATGCTTTATCTAACAACATTACTACTCTTCAAAATAAAATTGTGTCAAAGAGACACAATCTCATTAAACAAACTACTGAGGACAACTCACAAAAATAGGCAATAATTCCCTACCACAATTTGAATTCTCTCAAGTCACTATGCAAGAGGTGGAAAAGATTATCGCCTCACTTAAACCCTTGAGATGCCAGGGAGATATATGCCCAGCACAAAATATCAAAGAGGCGGGTAAACTAATAAATGTCTCCTTATGCAACTCTGATCTCCCTAATAACCTTAAGTAGGCTTGGGTGCTGAGAAAGCTTCATTGGACCCAACTATTCCCACAAACTACAGGCCCATAACTACTGTCCGATTCTTGCTTAAAATAATTGATAAGGCTATATATATATATATATATATATATATCCAAATCCAGTCATATCTAGAGTCTAACAATCTATTAGGACTACATCAATCAGGTTTCAGACCTCTCCATGGTACAGAAACCACCTTGATTGATTTAAAAGCGCATGTCGACCTCCTAAAAGACAATAGACAATGTGCTCTACTGCTTCTTTTGGACCTATCGGTTGCGTTCGATCTGGTGGATCATGAAGGGCTCTGTAATCAACTGTCCACTGCCGCCAGCTTCTCTAAAAAAGACACCGATTGGATCGAATCTGTACTCGACAATAGGACTATGAGAGTGTTCTCGCCATCGGCCGCTCCTGACCCCTCTCCTATCACCTGCGGCGTACCTCAAAGCTCATGTGTTTCACCAACCATGTACAATATGTTTACAAAGCCTTTGTTTGATGTTTTGGATCAACTGGGTGTCACCTAGACCAACAATGCAGACAATACCCAGATACTTCTACCCCTTACAGCCGACTATAACATAGACCTGGCTTTAGTTCATAAAATCTTCTCAATCATTTAGGCATGGATGGCCACTCATGGCCTCTGCCTGAATGATGACAAGACCGAGATCCTGATCCTAGGTGCCCCAACCAACCTTGGTGAACTTGATGTCAATATACCTTTTTAACAGCACTGACATCAAAGTCGCTGAGGAGACCAAAACTTTAGGATTCTACCTGGACTCAACCTTGAATCTAGGGCAACAAGTTAATGCCACTGCATCAGCTACAGCATATACTTGCAAGCTGATTTGAGCTTGCAAACCATTTCTATCTAAAAACAGCTGTATCACAATAGCAAGGGCTTTAATTTTGTCTAAACGTGATTATTGCAATGTCCTTTACGCAGGTGCAAATAAACAGGTTCCGAAAAAATTGCAAACTCTGCTAAATAATGTATTAAGAACGGCACTAAGTATCCCAAGGAGTCAGCACATTTCTAAAGTGAGAAGAAATGTCAAGTGGCTATCTATCAAGGATAGAATCCAGGTTAAAATAGCCTCTATCACACACAAATGTTTGAACAATGTTGCACCACAATAGCTAAGAGACAAAATCATAAAAAGTTTCTCGTCACGACCCACCAGGATGGTAAATTCGAACTGTATAGCAGTTCCCAGATTTAACCTGAAAAAGGCAGGGCGTACCAGCTTTCACGTTCAGGGCGCCCAATGTTGGAACGCTCTCCCGATACACCTGCGTATGGATCAGACATCCCTAAACTTTAGGACTAACTTCAAAAAATGGATAGTGTCAAATGACCGTTGACTGCCTTACCTACTGCTGCCCGTTGCATGAACACTGTTTGATCCTGCCATGAACTGCTGTCATGTTTTTGGTCTATTTCTGCATTTCATCCATTGTATCGCTATCAACTGTTGCTGTCTCTATATGTAACCCAGGTTTTGTACCTTCTTGTAATGCGCCCATATACCTTCTGGTCAGGCGCGCAATATAAATAAACAAACAATCAAACAAAGTAAATTCTAAAATGGCAACCATGTTGACAACCTTATTATAGGATACTGAGACTAAATACCCCACAATAGCCCGTTGCCGCCCGTTTCAGAAGGAGTTAAGACGGCCCCTTCTCTGTGGGATGTGGTTTATTGGTCAGCTCAACAGAGCAATCCATCAAAATGCATAGCCAGAGCGGCGTTTCCCTCTGCTGTGTAATAGTGCAGTAGTGTACCTTCTTCCTGCCCTCTCCACTAGGGATGCCGGTGACCTTCCCACCTTAAAGATTACACAGGTCCACGCTTTTTCTCTTCTGTTTTTGGATCTGGATATGGCAGAGGACTTATGCCTTTGGGCTGAAGAGTAGGTTCCACCCACTATACGCATGTTTCCAGCTGGAGGGCTCTGTTCCTTGTTTAATCAAAAGCTTGCTGTTGCGCTGAATTTCTTTGTACTACTTTTCCTAGTCATAGTTAAAAGTAGTGCACGCAAACGGAAGACAACGGCATTGGATTGCATTAATACTGTATGCATAAATACGAATAGTGGAAAAACACACAAAGCATAATGCGGAATTGATATGATAGGTTATTTATAATGCTTCCAATATCCAGCGGTGGTGCTCAAGCATGTTGCCCCTGAAATATCCTCCTGAGACAAACGAAGAAAAACCTCAATCTACCCATAGTATGGTAAAAAAACAAGCACCTACAAGCAACATTCAACAAATCCTTCCCCAACACAGACTGCTCCACTCGCTCCTTCAAAGTAGCTGTTGCAGTAACAGAACTTTCTCCACAATGCAACTGTTATTATGGCGGAAAAGTGATTGACTCCAGGTCCCCTCTCTAGTAGATATTTTGATTAACTACTGCAGTGAGAACAGCTTGCTGTAAACTGATCTAAAAACGGCTTTGTGGGTATACAGGCCAACCCCAAGGAATGCTAAGAGTGCCAATTGTTTACGTGAACTACACATGCAGCTAGAGGCAGGCTGCTTCTTGTGGGTATGTTACTGAGTGGAGGTAACGATTTCACACAGTCGGGGTAAACTGTCTCTGAGCCTAGAGTTTCCCAGCGCTCGATATATAGGCTGCTGTCTTTAATTGTGGCAGATGGGAGTGGTGTGTACAGAACCAACATTATTTATACAATAATAATCATGTGTATTACTAATAATCGTCTATGCATACGAAAAAAAAGTTGGCCTCCTCAATCTAGTCTTCCAGTGGCCCTCATTCCGAGGTTGGGGCTAGTCGTGGCGCTAATAGCGCCACGACTAGCACCTATACTGGTACCGCCACCGACTTGGTGGTATGGGGACTTACCGGTCTATTCCGACCTTTGCGGGACCTGTAAGTCCCCATTTGAAAAGCCATTCCCTATTCCCATTTGAGCCCCCATAGGGCTCAATGGAAGGGGGAAGGCGTCAATAACGGTACCGCAAATTGTGGTACCGTTATTGACTCTGCTATCCCTGGTATCTGGTAAAACCAGGTTTTAAGGGAGGGACCCGCAAAGGGACCTCGGAATAGGGCGCAAAGGGATTACCAGCACCGGTGTCATTACCGGTGCCCGGTATCCCTTTGCGCCCAGGTTGTAATGACCCCCAATGTTTTGATTTATTGTGGTCTGTAGGTAGGAGCACACAGATTTTCCTCCATTTTATGTGTCTTCTGTTTACCGTGTTAGCTGGAGCTTTTTTTAATAATTTGAATGGATTGAACACTTATGAGACCACAGCCTTCACGGCTGCGTGTATGATATCAAGAGGCCTCCCCTATTAGGACTCCGGATACAGGAATGTTCAGGCGATGGGCCACTGAAAAAGTAACAACGACAAGGTGGAACTCGATCCCAAACCTGGAGAATACATCTTCACGTGAACAAAAGACTCTCCAAGGACACATTACCTCATAGGTATAAGTTACTCATCAGCTTGTGTTCTTTAAAATTAAAAGAGCGTGGGTTACTGTTTGGGGTGTGGGTATTGCATTGCAATGTAATAGACTGCCGGTGTTCCTTGCTACTCTTAACAAAAAGAAAGAAAAAGAAAATTGCCCCCACTCTTGCCCTCGATATGATCAAGGCCTGTGTCTCCTCTTTTACTTAATTAACCTCTGCTGCATTCCCCCCAAATGTGGAAACATCGGTAGCTGCCCTTCCCTTTTATACACATGTTATGGACCACCCACACCTATCACTTCTTGTGAATCACAACTTGGTGAAGGCGAGTATGGTCCAGGGTTTTAACCTGCCTTGTTTGCCCAACCTGCATTAGATTTCCTACTGCAAGTTACATTGCGTCATTCAGTCTCCTTGGAAATCTATAACTTGATGTTCAGTTCAGCAGTTAAAAAAAAAAGAACATCTTAAATTGCCCTGAAGCAAAATAGCAGGAAACATCTCACTGGATTAGGAGTGCAATTACCCACTTCCCTGGACATACCCAGAGAAAAAAAGCTGCAGTAATTGGGTCAGAGAGACAAGCTCGATTATCTGCAAGCAGCGTGTTTGATTTCCAGAGATAAGTCACCTTCATATGCCCTTCCCTTTACATTTTCCACGATAGCTTTAGGACATACAGGTTAATAGAGCCTGCATACTATTGCTAGTCTGATTTTAATTTCCTAACTGATAAGATAAAATGCTGTGGTATATAATGTCTTTCTGGCCAGATGTATGCGCTATAGAATATATGATAATATGCATGAATATAGATTGCCATGTACTTGTGCCATGCCTACACTTTTCATAAAATGAATAATCCACAAAGATAAATATGGATTCCATTCACAGGGTGCCACGGGCAGAATGGTTCCATTCACCACCATTCACGGTGCCACTGGGCAACAGTAAAAGATCCCTTCTCAGGGGAGAAGAGATACATGTGTTCCTAACATAGTGGATTGTGGCTCTGGCCATGAAAACATACAAGCTAATAAAACAATACAGTACACTGACCTCCGAAGGATGGCTCCCATAGCAACGAGGGGGAGAGCTATTATGCCAAGTGCTGATGCTTAAACCAAGCAAACACAGAGAGAAGATTGCAATGAAGGACTTAAGCGCAAGGATACTCGCAGGAGAAGGCGGGACTAGGCAAGCCTGATGGCATCCACTCATTACAATATAATCGAGCACATTCTATCAAAAAAAGAAATGGCCATTTCATTCACAATGAGCCCAATCAGAAGAGTCTACCTGTCTGATAGAGACATATTTGGAATGTCAATATCCGCAAACTCTCGGTTAGGTTAGATTGCAGAGGGAAGAAAGCCTGCAATGTAAGTATATTAGAAGATAACCCTCAATTGCAATCACGTACTGAATTGTGCTTGTACAAGCAGTGTCCCCGGTATGTTAATCATTTTACCCGAACTGTTAGTTCATTGTAGAAAGACGTTTCGAAGGAAATATGTCACTAGCATATGTTCATTCAGATGTGTGTTATCCATGCAAAAACACATATAGAATAACACTGTTCACGTCATTCAGGTGTAAGTACTCTTGTGATTCACCTCATCTGCCTCAAATAAGAGAACATGAACGAGAAGCACCACAAAGCTGACTCGAATGCGCGTTTCCCGAAAGCAGATGCATTTTCTCCCTGGCTACTGAAAGGTGGAGCTTGGAGTTTGGGGACAATAAAAACACTTTTTAAAACTTGCAAAGCGGCAGCATTGAGTGGTCTGCAGTAGCTGCCTGGGGCTACAGTTTTTGCAAGTATTTTCTCCCCAGCTAAGGAGGAGCTTGCAGGGACGTCATTTCACCAAAATGCCAGGGGTAGCGGAAGTGACATCACACGACCCTTGACCCCCTGATGACATCACTGCAACCCCACCCCGAAGTGATATCGCGGGATGCGATGGAACACAACCTTTCACCCATTGACAAAACAGGAAGTGGCATCACACAGCATTCATTGTACACTACGAAAAATATGGTCATGATATCACTATAATGTGATGTACATTTCATACAAGAATGGATCGCCATATGTATCGTTAAGATCAGTGTGTATAGGCCCATATTACCAAATTACTGTGAATGCAAGCAGAGGTCCATGATCAAATTATAATGATGTGTTATTATATAGCACTTACGTTTAAGCGCTTTATATAGAATAAATATACACCCAATATCACCCAACCTGTGTTGGTACTCAATTATCGATCTCAGAAGGATGAAAGGCTGAGTTGAGGCATTTAAGAACAGACTAAATCAGTGACTCACCCCCTGAAGTGTGCCTGAAATAAACCTTTAATGAGTCCAGAAAGACACATTATTTGGTATTCCTATTCTTTCTTATTTAGGGTCAGTGCTGAATGTGTTAGACTTGTGGCTCTCCTCTTCTTATTTTTCTTCTTTTTTTACGGGGCCTGAATAAGAAAGCCAGCCACTCCAGAAGAAAGGAGCCACATGGTGCTGGCCACAGCCCAGGAGCATGCATTGAAACAAAAAATGAAAAGAAAAAAAAAACACTTTTTTTCTTCTTTTTTTTAACAGAGGTCGCAAAGGAGACCACAGAGGTTGCAAGGGAGACCTCAGAGGTCGCATTTGCGACCTCTGGCGACCCCCAAATGACGTCCCTGGGAGCTTGACATTTTTGGACAATATAAAACTGCTGGGCACGCGCGGAACCCAACACGGAGTGGTAGCATTGAGTGTTCTGCTGTGGTCTGCTGGCCTGGGGAACTGCCTAACTGATTGAACAACGATAGACTGCATACGGCACCCCTCTAGGCAACCACTGTAGGTCAGTGCACGAGACGGACTTCAGAACTGTTCTTCGCTGTGGTTCCTATAAGACTGGAAGCAAACGTGACATTTTCTACTACATATGCATAAAAGCGTTCTTTGTCAGCATATAGCACTTTTGGAAAATATCTCTAGTCGCTCTGATTCTGATTGCCGAAAAGGCAGAACAAGTTCTGAATAAGGCAAAAAACAGCACTGCCAGGCAAACCATACCTTATGCTCAAACAAGGTTGTGTGCAAAGGTGCGAGTGGGTCCTCACTCTGAGGTGGGGGAAATGAGGAGCATGGCGCGCAGCATGGAGGTGGTGATGGGGGAAACCCTAGAGGAGGCACCCAGATACCAGGGCAGCATCGTCCTTCCTCCCCATGGGTAAGTGGGGGGGGGGTTGGAGAAAAGGCAGCAAAGCCGGGATGTTTAGCCCAGGAAGAACATGAGGGGACGAGAAGCCTGCCAAGCATGATGAGAAGCCAGCGAAAGGGCAACAAAGGAAGGGGGCGTGCCCTTGAGGATAAGAGCAGCTCAGGCCACTACATAAGGATTTCAGCAGCAAGGGAAGTGCAAGTCTTTACCGTTGCAATCGCAGAACTGCGAGGTGGTGTTTTAGCGACCAGTGACACTGTAGGTACTACTAACGAGCCATGGGTAAGCGGTAAGGGTTTTCGCTCCTCTCACGATCAGCGCTCCTCTGAGGCCTAGCAGCAAGGACGCTGAAGGTATGGATGAGGGCTCGGCTTCCCCGGGCAAAAACAGCACTCCTCCAGCCCAGGATCACCTACAAGGGCAGGCGGGGCGCAGACAACAATGGTTGGGGGAGCTTTGGCCTAGAGTGGACTTGGTTAGAAAATGGGGGAAGCAATGTTTTGAGATGGAGCAGTTGGCCGGTCACCGCACCTGGTGGGCAATTTCACAAAGTTCGGTTTGGCAGTGATGATAAGCATGTAGTGTTTAGTAATGTTGTGATAATAAATCTGAAGCCTTTTATGCCAACAAAAGAAAAATCTCTCCATCTTTCCTTTTTCCAAAAGAGGGAGGTAAGGGTAGCGAATGGATAGAGCAATAATGTTGGTATAACTATGGGCAAATGCCCAGGTTATGCAAACTCGGCACAGGGCAGGACAATAATAGCTTTTTTTCATCGAGAGGCTGACGAAAATTAAACTGGTCACAATGTGTTAGTAAACGCCGGTGCATACTATGAAATACAGCCCCACATTGATGGCTTGGTGCTAGATAATATTGACAATAACTCACTATCACATTTGTGTTATTCGTTACACAGCATAGCTCAGACACACCCATCAAATGTGGGGGTTCAGGAGAGGTAAGTTAATTCCCTTACTTCTGCACCCACAGTGGTCACCACTCCTCTGGAAAAATAAAGTTGCAGACACATTCACAAAGGATGTCAGTAACACCAATTTTCTATCCAGAATCAGAAGAGGGTGGAGTAGTGGGCGAAATTGTTGACTGAAACCACACAGGGAGGATAGCTCAGGGGCAACACGGTTACCTTGGAAGCAAGGCAACGCAGAGCAAAACAAGTTTAATCCCCGGGTCAGCATGTTATAGACAACCAATTACAATGTAGTTTACAATTACACAAGTAGTCGTGTATCTAATCCAAGTGCAGAAGCACACTTGGGAGCGTTACATTTTGCCTTAGAGATTCGTCTCAAATTGTGCAGCACTATTCATGACGAACAATAAAAGGAGAATCACTGTTTCCACTCGCGGCAGTTCTACAGGATACATTGCAGCCAGTCTCTAAGGGATGTGTACTTGAAAAATCAATTGTCGGAACCTCTTCAGTGTCCCCAGTATTACATAGGGGAGACATACCTGAAGATGTGCCAGGGCCTGTGGCAAATGAAGATGACTCCATTATTTACCAGTCCCTCAAGGAGAGACGGGTAGCAAAGCCAAGGAAACAACATGGGATCATAATCGAATCAAGTCATAGTAATAGTAATGGTAATACTCTTCCGATCCCAAATGATCTTTTAAATTCTACGATCATACCACCTCCTTGTCAAAAGTCAAAGAAGGTCAGAAAGAGGGAATCCCTCAATAGCAAAAGAACACAAAAGGGACCAGGGACTCTAAACAGCTGGCAGGTGAAACACAAGGAAGTGGATATCACAGAAGAATCCCGCACTGAAGTTGAGATCAATCCGCGTCCTCTTATTCTCAAGATGGTATGAAAGGAACACCTCTAGCGCTAATGCCCTCTGAAAGGCAATTCAATTAACCGCGACATGATAACATTCCATCTCTAAGAATCCATAACTCTAACGATTTTGACTTTGTGGAGCATCTGCTGCACAGTAATGGAGATGCAACTCCAGTTCATTATGCACTCTATGAGATTGCACATTTAGTAAGAGCACACCAATCCACCCTAGTCAGTTTAGGTTATGTATTAGACAGGGAAGCGCCACCATCCCCTGCACTGAATGCTGTGATAAATGTCACTGCGGGCCAAAGAACAGATCCAAGGTTCTTGGGCCAAAAAACACAATGGGCCTCATTACGAGGTATGCCGGTAGCCATGCCGCTATTGGCGGCATGGCTGCCGGCAAAGCCGCATCCGTGTCCTCGGAATGAGGACTTACCGGACCATTCCGAGTTCTGATGGCCCGGTAATTCCTCACTCGAGGACACGGACACGGTTCATCCCCATTCCCATTTCAGCCCCATAGAGCTGAATGGGAATGGGAGAGGGAGTAAACAACGGGCCATTACAAGATGGCCCGTTGTTTGCTCCCTCTTCCCCTCGCGGGACCCGGTATGCCGCCTGGTTTTCCCAGGCGTGCTTAACGTGTCTCGCGAGGGGACCTCGTAATGTGGTGGAACGGGTTGAACGGCGCCGCAGCCTTTTACGGGGCCATTTAACCCGTTCCGCCAGGGTCATAATGAGGCCCAATGACTCCACAGGCAGTAAATGAAAATGCTAGGGGATGCAAATGGCTGAAAAGTGCTCTATCGGTTCAAGGAATACAAATGAAATTAATCCTGTGCCCCTAGTCTGTTGAAATACCTGTGGTTATACCTGTAGTTTTTCTCATGTACTAGCTCATTAAAATTAAACGTTTGCCTGAAGTACAATGTCATCATTTTGCAAGAAGTATCACTTAACATCAACTGCCCTAACACCCAAGGTGGAAAATGGGAATGTTCTGGCAGTTGAGTTGACTAGCAATGAAAGGGACAATCAGGGGAGCATTTGGTGATAAATATGTATGATCCACTCAGAGGTACAAATGTTGAAGAAATATTTGCTTATATTGATTTGATCAGTGCAGAATGACTAGGGAAAGCCACACATGTTGCAATTTTGGTGGGGTGCGACCTTAATGTGCCCTTTAAGGATGACAAACCATGTGCAATTTACAGTATTGAACAATGCAAATAAGCGGGGGAATCAGTGAGTTTAATTTTTGAAAGAATGGGATTTGACTTTGCTGAATGGGGGAGTGAAAGGTGATTGTCGGGGTGCAGCAACATGGTCTAATGGATGTAGCTATGATATGCTAGATTATTTGTTTGGAAGTAACACCTTATTAGAAGAAGTCCAGAAGATGATGATTGCTCCGAATGAACATAGCGATCATGCAATCAACCATGCAATCATATCTCTGATATTGAGTAGTGGTAATAAGGATTCCTCGTATTCTTGTAATGGAGGGGTGGAAATCAACCCTGCAGGAAACTGTATAAGCTGGTCATTAAAAAACATAGCTAAGGTGAAGGCCTCTATAGCTTATACTCTTAATTATGACATTTCTGCATTCACCCAGCTTAGGGCCAATGAGTTGGAGGAATGGTTGAAAAACTCACTGGTAGGTTGTGAACAATTAGGGTAAAAGATTTGTGGTGACTAATCAAGTGCAAATAAACCATGTTGATGTTGCAACAAGGAATGCAAGGAGGGACCTGAACAGAGTTCTTAAGAACCCTAGTAAAAGCTCCTAATCCACGCAGCAGAAACTAGCTAGGGAAAAGTTAGTGAAAAATGGCTATCACAACTGGGTAACACGATGGAAGTTTTCCATCAAAAACATTAACTGACAGCTCACGTTGGCTGCGCTACTAAGCAGGAATACTAGCTCTGTTAGGCAGCACCTGTCTTCTGCCAGGGCAATGAAATCGGAGACCATTGTAAATCCCATTAGGAAAGAGGAGTGGGTTAGGCATGTAGAGAAGACTTGGACAAATAGCAAACTAACTACACCCTTGGATAAAGGTACATTGGTTTGCTGGCCCTTATCGCTAACTCAGGAGGTGATCATATCAGCCATTGAAAACTGTAACTGCTCCAAAGCCCCAAGACAAACAAGCTTAGCAAATGCTGTGTTGAAAAAGGACCCTGTAAGATGGGCAAAGATCCTTGTGTTGCTATTTGAAAGGGTCTGTAGTGATCATAGTATTCCAACTTCTTACCAGCAGTCTATGCTTGTACCTATCTACAGGAAAGGAGACAGGAACATACCAAACAGCTATAGACTGCTGTCAATGTTGGATGTCACTGGAAAGCTTTTCTCATCCTTCATACTAAACGAACTCCAAGCTTGGGTGGATTCCAATGACATCCTCTGTCCTTTGCAGATGGGTTTTGGGCCAGGGTTTCTACCGTCCTTAAAATCCGGGTTCTGGACAGGCTGGTTAGCAGGGCCATGGAAAAAGACAGACCCTCATTATATGTCACTTTCATTGATTTTCGATCAGCGTTTCACCATGTCGATCGAAATATATTGTGGAAGAAATTGGCAGACTTGGGATGTCTTCCCAGGCTTATATTTCTAATCCAACTTCTCCACTTTAACACCAAAGCACAAGTTTGTTTAGATAATGAGGGCCTAATGTCTACCACAATATCTGTGTAAAACATAGTATCCTTAAGTAGTGGACACTCCCGTTCCCTGCAGACCTTCTGAGCTGAAGAACAGTCAGATAGTAATTATGTTTATACTAATAAATAGTATATAGACTTATCCATTGAATTCTTCTCTCATTTCAATATTACAGTTTTTATAGTCATTTGAATCCATCACCAAAATTTGTGAGCTCCTGGTTTTTCAGGCAAAGCTCTTCCTCTGGGGCAATTTCGTCTGTACATTAATATTTCTTCATTAGATATTAAATCTCTAAATGGTAAGTAAAAAAGAAGATATCAGTAATGACGGCATCTGTCAATTTCATAAATTAACATCATTATTTACATAGTTTTGTGCAAGGCATTTGCTCATATTCAAGGATTGCAAATCTGATCACCTGGATGACAGTATAGAAATTCTGAAGTAGTGAGGTTCTTCTCCATTGCTATTATTCCTGGAATTTAAGGAGTTGGACAGCATCAGTGTGTGTTCATTTCCCCCAACAGATCTAAAGGGAGAGTTATGCCTTTATCCGTTATCTGAAAATCTCTTTTGAAGAGCCTACTTGTTCTTGATTGAGTCCTGTATTGGGGTGGAGTTGTGGTATCTGGGTAAATAATGGGTTGAACCTTGTAACATCCACATCATTCTAATAATTGGGTTGTCCTTCTTTGAGCTTACTGGGGGTTGGCCTACAATCAGACTGTGACATGATGCTAGAGAACCATCTGGCCAAAGAGATAAGATGGATTTTTCATCCATTAATCCTGGCCTTTGACTAAGCAAGAATGTTGATGGGCTTTATGGCTGGCAGAGTAAACATAGGAAGCAGATGTCCAGAGCTCATGTTAAGTGGGGAAATGAAACTCAATGTGCCATTTAAGTCAGAATGTGCATATATGGTTTGAGTTTGCCATAAAGTTGCATTAATCAAATGTTGTTTATTTTAGCAGAAACCATAAGCCACTCAGTAATGGTGTCATTAAAACTCTGATGAACAGGCATACCTGATGATTTAACTCTCATAAGAATTTGACCTTGGGAACAAGAAATACAACCTAAATTTTGTTTTTAGATTCACATAAAATGTCAAAAAGAGGAAATTAAGGGAGGCGATAGCTCAATAAATTAGATGTCTTTATAGAAAATGTCATATTGATAACTGTTATAATTATTCATGAAAAAAACAATTAGCAAGTGCAACATCGTGTTGAGATGAAGCACAGTTCATCAGACACTGCATGGGCAGACCATTTTAGTCATCTAGCTATTAATATGCTTAACTATAAATGTGTAATAGCTGCAATGTAATGACACTATGTGCAAAAATTGAAATGTGTAAACAAACATATGCACCTGGGTGGACTGAACCCCTCCCAATTTGGCCTTGGTAAACTGAAGAGGCCAAACACAGAAAATAGTCTGTCCGCTTGAAGAAGGGGGTGGGAAATAATTGTCCAGTCAAAACTGATGACCCATAATCTGGAATATGATATTTTAGATATTTTTAGGTATGTGGTAAAGGATTCATGAGGAGAGACACAAGGGAACTCAGAGAGAACCGTCTGAGAAATGAATGAGGAGGATCGACTGAAATCATCTCATTGGAACTGTTAACCACAAAAAGGGACAGGTGCTGGGGATCTTCAACCAAATGAGAAAGAGAAGAAAGGGAGACTGGATAATATCCATGACAGATGTTGTTTTTTTGACCAGATTCCTGTCCTGTACATGAAAGATGACCTGACTGTCATTTCCTATGCGCAATCCCAGACATAATTGTGTTAGTTAATTTGTCCAACCAACTTGTCCAACTACACCTAGCCTTGTGGGGATCTGCTGGAGTTCATACCTTTCCCTCAATTAGTTGAGCGGGGGCTGGCAGTAGACCATTATCAAATTTATAAAAAAAAATAATGTAATGAGTTCCCATATAGCCGAATGACTCGTTATAATTCTGTTGAGGTTCAAAATCAATAACATTGCTTCCAGTGTGACTAAAAAAACAATAGCCTATACATTAATTGGGTATTTATAGAGAGGAGGGAAACATGAGGCAGGCAGACTCACCAATTCCTAGCCACTTGAGTCAGTAAGGCCGGTCCTTATCTAACATTGAGGAATATTCACCCTTACCAAATAGAAGGGAAGGTGGTCGGACCAGTGTGATCTGGAAAGCCAACATGAATTCTGTAAGTCCTTCTGACCCTGAACACTCATAATAAGAGGATCAGAGAATTGGATTTAAAGAAAATGAAATTGCAAAGAGAACAGCTTTCCTGCTTCGCTGAAACAGAAAAGCAAAAGCCTCAGTCTAGCAGGAGCATTCTCAAAGCCTGAAAATATTCAGGTGAATGGGAGAATTTCCTCAAGCTACGTGGAAGGAGGAAGACTACACATTTGAAACAATCTGAAGAAGAGACTAAGAAGTATCCCACACCAAAAGGTGCCTACAGGGGATATGACCCTGAGACCTCACTGCAGCACAGGAGAATGGAGTCCAGATCCTATGATTCTGAAAGACATTCCCAATTTCCTAGGGATAGGGGGCACCTAGAAGAAAGGGACTGGAGTGATAATAGCAGCACTGATTCTGAGGATGGATGTACTCAGGTCCAGAGACAGAAACAAAATACCAAAAAAGGGAGGGTTCTGTTAAAGAGCCAATCAAGCAGATTAAGGCCACAAAGGGCTTCATGATGCCATAAGAAAATAATTCAAAGTATTTGATGTGGGAGCACTTACTACTTTATGAACAAATGAGGTCATCATTTGTAATTAATAATTCCATACATTGCATGACGTTTGTGAAATGGACATTTTCCCCGGAGTATTTCAGCTTCTTTGCAGGATCATTACAAATGGTCCGCCTATAAAACAGCCATATAAAAACACTTCTCCAAATACAGGAACTCACAAGAGGCATGAAAGACTGCATATAGTTTACAATGTGTGGAAGATCAGGTGCTCAGGGAGTTTGCCCAAGAATTAAAACATGCATTTTCATAGTCTTCCAGGCAGATGAACACAGCTCGAAGGGGATTTGTAACCACATATTTCCATGCTTTTCCATAATATATAATTACCCAACTAGTTTGAGATTTCCATGAGCGCATGACACTGAATTGGGTAATAGAGCATGCCCCCTGGATGTATGAGGTTCATAAAACCACTGACAGTACAAAGAACCATAAAACAATAAAGCCAACTACTACCCCTGCCGCTGCAAAGGTGGTGGAGGTGAAAAAGTACCCCTCATTTGGACCAGTGCATGGGGTTCCTAAAAATACTTCTGTTGATAAGCAGAACGAGATGCAGAGGAGCCCCTCCACTCAGGCCCAGTTGAGCGGTAGCCAGGCAGGGTTTCAGAGAAGTTATCCTCTGACACTGATACTTACGTGCGCCCTTGATATTAGGATAAAACATCGATCCTAGGGTATGTTTACACTCCCCTGGCACAAAGCGAGGGGCCAGACCAGTTAAGTAATTCCGAGGGAAACTTCCCTCCAAACAGTTTGCAGGAGAGAAGTACCACACCACCTCAAACCAGAATTTTGTTTAGCAGGGACTGTGAGAATCCTCAGGGCATTCTCACTGCTAAACCCCTTGGATTCTCTATACAGGTGGCCTGGGAAAGGCCATCACTGTAGGATCCCAAACCTCAGGGAGGATTACCTGGATGGGGTCCTTGGGGAATGGAAGTGGGGTGCCCTTGGGCAAGACATGGCATCCCTCTTTTCCTGTTAGTGACTCAACCCTTCCCCCATTTTAATGAGCTTTTATAAGCCTGCTCCCCTCATTCCTCCCTGTTTGACACTTGACAGTACTAGGATGAAGAAGAAGCAACTAAGAGCACAGAGAAGACCATGCTCTTTCACCACTCTCTGGCACTGGGACGAAGAAGATGACTGCTAAGAGCTGTCAGGGTCAGGCATGTCCCATTAATTGTGGCCAGGCAAGGCTAATTGAATACTCACACCTGCAGCCTGTCACTGGGCTGCAGGTGTATAAAAGGAGGCCAGCTCAGCAATATGAGAAACAACAGGAAGGCATATAAATGGAACAGCAATAGGAAGGCCGGCGCAAGTGTGGCATGCGAGCTGGGACAGGAAACCGAACATTGCAAAGAGAACTATGTGGAGATACTGTCCCTTTTATGTGCTTTCAAGATGCTTGTTCCATGTGCTGAGACGTGGACACAAGGGTGTCTGAGGGGAAGGTGTGGGAACCCAGAATTGTGGAGCAGAAGGTCACCTGATCCAGACTGCTGTGAAGCCTTTGAACACGACTAGTGAGTTTCGGTCCAATGAGAAACTCGGTGCGCGAGCATTACACTGAACTATTCAAGGAATACATTGTACCAAAGTTTTTCCGACGGTCAACGGTTCAATCTCTTGTTCAAATTTAATGAACTAAGAATACTTTGTATCAAAGTGCTCATGTATGGGAGAACACATGTTTTCGAAAGTCTCTGAAGGTTAACCATTACTTTTGAAGCGAATGACAAACATATTATACGATGGGTTGAACAAAAGGCGCTCTGAATAGAAATAATGTGTTTTATGATTGTCAGACTGATGGCTGATGAAAACCTTAACAAGCACAACCCATGCCTATTGAAGATCAAAATGTATAGAAACTATGTTTAATGAATATCAAACTGTATGCAGGGGAGCCGACTTATGAATTTACCGGGGGTGTGCCCAAATGTAGGAAGTGACATCACCGGCAGTTATATGACTGGATTTGCACGTAGTCGCCAACTTGGTGCAAGGGCGTGGGGAGCAGAACAGTGGAAACATTGGCTAGCTTGTACTGCATATACTAAAGTCAAGTAAAAAGGAGTTTTCAGCCTTCCAGTTGCATTCCAGTAGGCCATCACTGCCTCTAATCCACCCTTCTATAATCATCCAGGTTTCAGTAGCCCTCAAAAGGCAGAGCAACAGAAGTAGGATGGGAGAACGAAATTCCAGCCCATCCTGTGTGTCAAACCTCAGAGCAAAAACTGTGCGTGTGCCTCCTACCTTGGAGCACAATCTAACTAATTTGGTGCAAATCTCGCAAGTGGGAGCATGGGAATCCCCTGCGTATGTGTGGGCTGCAGACCCCGGATCACATGCTCACTTCTTCAGTGTGAAATTCTGGCCAAGGCTCTTTGGGCAAGCATTCAGGGTGGGTCTCACACCTTTAAACAGTGTGATATATTGAGTGGGCACCTCACACCTTGCAGCATAGTATCACCTGTTGCTGGTAATCTCACAACTGAATGTACAGTTTCACTCTTGATCATCTCAGTGACCCCATGTATATTAAAGGAGTCAGTCTCCCATCTGGGAAGACAATTATATATTCTGATATCTTACAGGCACAAGCCTTCTATCCCTTGCCCCATGACGGCTTCCAACATCCTGAGTGGCAGGTTATGGACAGCAGGCAACTGTCTGTTGCCAATTGAATGTAGCCAGATCTACTATTTAGACACTGGGAGAGCCATGAATCCACATTGGTGGTGAAGAAGTACTCAACATACAGAACACAATGGTATAGTGTTGCAGTCCTGCTGAGAAATGACATTTTGGTCTGTTTAAATGTACAGCAGAGTGGCTGAGAAGTACATGCACTGTGCCATTAAAAATAAAGCAGTTGTGGTGGGTGGAAGTGCTGCTTCGGTGGCATCAAGAGTGTGCAATTCCCTGCGGGGTAATGTTGGTCATTTCCTATCGCGGTATACCAGCCCTATTGAGAAGTGCCATTAAAAGTGAAGCTGTCCAGTAGGGTGGATCAGTGCTGCCCCATAAAAGGTGTAGAAGCCTCTGTGAGAACTGGGCAGTACTGTCCCAACGGTGAGAAGTGTAGTATTTTCACAATAACTATGCTTGAGCACTTTGGGATATTGAATGGTGCTGCTACATTCTGAGTAATTCCATTCCTTTAAATATATTAGGTCAACAGTGTTGAGTTATTCTGATGATGTGGAAGATATCAGACTTGCTCAATAGTTCTGGTTCTGTATCATTAAATGTACTTCAGATCTTCAGGAGGATAGCTCAGGGACAACATGCTCGCCTTGGAAGCAAGACGACACAGAGCAACACAGATTCAATCCCTCGGTCCACACTTAGAAATCTCTGGGTATTACACGCATTATAATTAACTAATAAAAATGAATAAATCACCTGAGAAGTGCTAAGCCTTGTAAGAGTGTAGCAGCTCAACTGAGAAGTGCTGATGTGGTCCCATCAAAAGTATAGCAGCCCTACTGAGATGAACTAGCATTTCCTCAACAAAAGCATAGTATTACTGCTGAGATTATTTACTAGATTCAACAATTATAGAAGCCCTGTTGGGAAACAGCAACAGCAGTACCACCCCATCAAGAGTATAGAGAGCTAACTGAGCTCATTGCCCCATTTCAAATATGGCAGCTCTACTAGAAAGTGCTGGCTCATATAGATTACACATCCCTGCTGAGAAGTGTTATTACTGTCTCTATAGAAGCCCAATAGCTCTGCACCATTAGAGTTACAGCAGCCTGCAAGTACTGTCCCATTGAATGGTATTACACTGAACAAGGATAACAGTATGGCAAGGTCCATACTGGGTTCTATGTGATAATTCCGCATTTTGAAGAACAAATACAAAAAAGACTGATTTATTTTGGCCAATTTGTGTGGTCTTCAAAATGTTAAATGATCACATTCTACTGCCCACCCACCACCCCGTTAAACCCCCCAAGACGGTGATCCCGCCTAACCCCACACTCCCACCCTCTCCCATGCTGTTTCCTTCCTTAGAATTCAGGGGAGTTCTCTCCCTCAACGCCTCTGTTCCCCGCCCATAGAATTCACCCTCACCATGTACACACTCAGAGACATGCAAACAGTCTCATTTGTCCTCTCCTTGCCCCCTCCCTCTGCAGATGCAATGAATGCAATGCAAGAGGGGAGCACAGATGTAGAGGTACACCCAGCCCAAAACGTTTTTTATAAATTGAGGGACAGATGCAAAGCAAGAGCCTCTGTCCCTCAATTTATAAAAATCGTTTTGGGTTGGGTGTACCTCTACATCTGTGCACCCTTCTTCCAAAGAGGGGTGCACAGATGTACAAATACACCCAACCCAAAATGATTTTTAGAAATGGAGGCACAGATGCAACCTCTTGCTTTGCATCTGTGCCTTCATTTTGGGTTGGGTGTACCACTATATCTGTGCACCTGTGCACAGATGTAGAAGTATACCCAACCCAAAACGATTTTTAGAAATTGATGGACAGATGCAAAGCAAGAGCCTCTTGCTTTGCATCTATCCCTCAATTCTAAACATTGTTTTTTTTTTATACCCGGGCCGCCAGAGAGAGACGCAGTTTGGATGGAATAAAGGGCCATTCTTAGCATAGGGCAAGTTAGGCCTTTTTCCATCCTGACATATAAGTTAATAAAAGTGTTTAATGTAAATATTGAATCTGTTGCCTGTGTCGTGCTTCACAATGCTTTCACAGTGCCCTCAAAATCTCAACTTCCAAAACAATCCTCCTCCTTCTCCCCAGTTCCAGGACAATAAATCCCTGAAGCAATGAGAAGGGAGAATAAGGACTGAAAATTATGGAAGACATTTCCAATACCCAAGCTATTTCGCTGGAAGGGACAGTTGCCCTTTAAGGGAGCAATAGAGGTATGAACTGAGACACCCCTACAACCCAGAGAAAGCTACCCAAATGGAGCGACAAGTACAATAATTCACCACCAATCTGGGATGCATGATGAGGCCTCAGTCGAACACTGAACCTGACCATGCTCCAGAGAATTCTCCAACACCGCAGGTCTGACCCTCTGGGGGGGAGACTGAAGTAAAGTTCGGACATGCATCATGTTTCTGAGGTGGGGGCCATGGTTGAGGGGAGATGCCAAGCCCTTGAGCATGCTTCTTTTCTTACCATAACAGAACCCCTGGAAAGGTATTAGCCTGATAGTGACTCTTCTACCCCCAGGAAGCTAGAACCCAAAGAACAGAGGGTAAGTAGAAGGGGGTCACAGAAAAAAGCACACTGTGGATGCACAAAACAAAATAATTCCCTTGGAAAGAGAAGAATATCTGGAGGATTCAGGTAAGGACATCTTTTCTTTCAGGAATGGTGGCAGCACTCCCAAAGAAAAATGTGTCCCAAGAGACCCTGAGTTCGACAGGGTAGGTAGGGAAACTGACCCAGATCCACAGAGGAATTCTCCACACAAACTCGTTCAGAGAATGTTCTTCTGACAAAGGGGGACAGCAAAGAATCTGGGGAGAAAGAGGGTTCCTCCCCTACTAAAATAGAAAAATGCCAATTAATTCCTACAGATTAATGATCTCCAGCATGCAAAATCGCCCAAGATCACAAAGTGTTGGAGATCAACATTAAGAAGATGACAGCTGAGCTGAACAATAACTCACACTTTCTTTGCTCCTTTGAAGAAAACGAGGGCAGCATTTATGCCCCTGTCAAGGTATAGGATCAATTTTAATTATCAGTGCTGGTGGATACTGGATCCCAAGCCACTCTCCTGTCCAAAATGGCTTTTGAGATTTCCGTCAAATGGACTTTGGAACTAGAGATACAAATTGGGTGACATTGTTTAAAACTCCCGGTGATAGTTGTGGCTCCAGACGGCACTCCTTGTTTACTGGGGAACAACTTCCTTCTGAGGATATCACCTCTGATTTACTGCGTGAACCATCTCTTCTTGACCCAGACTAACCGGCCTATCAAACTCAAGGAAAGTACAGAATATGTGAGTCTAAATGGAGCCAGCCAGCTTATTGACCAGTGTCCCGATCAATTGGAATTTCATTTCCCAAACAACCAAATCCCAGAAATCACCATCATCTCTGTAGGAGAACAAACTGGTGATGGGAACTCTTCTCAACTCTTGTAAATCAACCTTCTTCCCAGCTGCAAGTGACATTCCACGGTGGAAGGGAACACCCCGAAATTGTAAACGAGTCAAAGGTCTGAGGAAACAGATTGTTGAGAAACCAGTCCAAAGTTTGACTGACATTCAGAAAAAGGGAAAACACTTGTTTTTCCCCATTCAGCTAAATGACAGGGAGAAGCCAGTGATCGCCAGAGTGTGTCTGAATAGTGGAAAAAAAGCATCATCAGCAAAGAATTAGTTAGGCAACTCCAAAAAGATCAGACCATTCCCACATTTAAATTGATTGATAAATGCGAAATAGGTCTGGAAACACCACCTTCAAACCTTTGAAATTCAAGGAAAACACTTTAGTTGCAGGGACGTTACGGTGAGAACTTAATGCAACAAAAACCTTGAAATTCAGCTAAGGCCACCTTAACTTCGCATGCCACCTGTTGTGCAGACAGACTATGACCACATTGATGACATCACAGATCACATCACTGATAACATCACAAATTACATGTTGTTTGGGGACACTGATGACATTACAAATCACATCACTGAACCCATCACTGGTAACAACACTAATTGCATTGCATATAACTGATTACATCAATAATATAATTAGATATAATATTGTTTATAAGTTATCTCATGAAAACTTTGATTACCTGAATAACAATGTAGGCCATGGACTTGGCCATAACAAAGGCTGGGGTCACTGGCCAACACCAAAGACCATAGCTAGTGGTTGGTTAGTGTTCAGAAATACCAATGTGCATGGTTAAAAGCCATGCCTAGTTGCCTGTCACTGTTTTAAAATATACAGTGACCATAGCTAGCAACATTAATTTGTCGGAATATACAGTCGGCACAGCCAAAGGCCATGGACACTGGCTAGTATTGTGTTGAAAACCCTGCTAGCAGCTGGTTAGTATATAATATTCAGTGGGCATGGTCTAAGGCAATAGCTAGTGGCTTGTTAGTGTTGTGTAATACACAGTGGGCACGGCTTAAGGCCATCACTTATGGCATTGTATTATTTTAAAATGTACAGTGGACATGGCCAAAAGATGTACAAACTGATCAAGGACAAAGGCCATGCCTAGTGGCCCATTTATATGTTGGAATATGTAGTGGGCACAGTCAAAGATTGTCGTCACTGGCCAGTATTGTGCTAGTGCCTGTTCAATGTATATAATATACAGTGGACACTGTTGGAAGCTGCATCCACTGGTAAAGACCACAATCTATGGTTGGTAGCTTATTATTGTTTTAAAATATTCAGTGCACATGGGTGAAGGTTGTGACCACTGTGAATAACTGAAGGCCATGACTAGTACCCATTCATGTGTTAAAATATATTTGCCCATGCACACTGACCATGGCCGAAGGTCATGCTTAATGCCAATTACTGTTGTAATGTAATTAGTGATGCCATCAGTGTGTAACCTGTGAGTGATGTCATCATTGTGGTCATAGTCTGCGCAACATGGGGCGTGAAGTTAAGGTAGCTTTAGCTGAATTTACAGGGTTCTGTTGCAGTATGTTCTCACCCTAACATCCCTGCAACTAAAGTTTTTTCCTTGAATTTCAAATTTTTGGTACAAAGTATTGCTCACCTTAATGTCCCTGTAACTAAAGTTTTTTTTCCTTGAATTTCAAGAGTTTTGTTATTCCAAGATTTTTAGAATGCTTCCAGACCACTAGTATGGTCATCCACTAGCCATGGCCTTCGGATTGCAGCCTTTGAGAACTCACACTGTTTTTAGGCAACGCGCAGTGAGATTAAATTATTTTCCATGGAGCACACACTTTGGTTAAGCAGTTTTCTCCGAGTGGTACACCCCTTTGCGGCCCCATCATTTTGGCACAGGCCAATTTAGCATGCCCATTCCGCCGTAGCACCCATTTTGGTGCACCCTTTTCGGCGTGAAAGACATTCTGGTGCCATTATTCTGCCGCGAGGGGTGTTTGGACGTGGTTGGCATTGCAGCAACGTCTAAATGTTCTCATGCTAAAAAAGAACACAGAACTGCACTGAAAACAAACCTCTCCACCTCCCACTTGCATTGCTTTCCTTTTAATCAAATTAAATTAGTTAAATTAAAAACAAATTCAACTTTGAACCTTGGTCTGCCAGAGTTTCTAGGCCCAACTAGGCCACAGTGGCTTGGTGCTTCACAGGGCATACATTTCATACTTAGCCTATAATTTAATATGTTCAGTGATAAAAGGCTAGTTATGAAGCTTGTGAAAATCCAAACAATAACATCATTGTAGAATAATGGCTGTGTCTCGTATTCCTTAAGGCCGGGGTTCTCTGATAGCAGTGTTCAGCATAAATGTGCTTTTTTAAATTTCACTTTTTATGTTTCATAAAAATGTCGATGCTGTGTGTTATGACATATTTTAAACTAAGAAAACACACAACATTCAGGATGGTTGACTGTCTGCCATCCATGCAGTAACTGGGACCCACCCTGCTTAGTTTCAAAACGAGGAAGGATCCAGCCCTCTTATGCATGTCTCTCTAAGTGTTCTTCTAAGGGGTGCCTATATATTAGGCAAGGTGACCTTAGTGGGCTGACCCCTTCCTAACTTTGAAGTTAAGTAGAGTTTGTCCCAGTTACTGCAGGGATAGGAAGCCCACTGCTGCTGTAAAAATATCTATTTTTTCTATTTTTTATTATTGACTGGGAGACTACAAATAGCAGAATGCAATTCAGCAAAAGGTAAAACATTGTCTCTCAGTGCAAATCCTTCAAGGACTGACAGTAGCACGGTTTTAAAAAAGTAAATCATTTAGATGCCCAGTCGGTCGCCTATCCACGCAGTAACTAGGACTGACCCCGTTAGCTTTGAAGCAAGAAAAGGACGGGCCCATTCATCTGAGTGGTCTTGTAAGTTTGGCTCATTTATCAGGCAGCATGGCCCGAGAAGGCTGTCCTGTTCCTCACTTTGAAGCTAAGCCTGTCCTGGTTACTGCATGAATGGGCGAGCTGGATGGCATGCCATATAGCCAGTGATCTTTCACCTCCAACATCACTATAGTTATAAAAATATATTTTAAATATAAAAATGTAACTGTGGGTACCGAACTACACATTCCTGCGGTTATCCATAGTCCTTTATAACCTCTGATATAGCCATAAATATTGGAAAAAATAGTCAGAAAAAAATGCTTTCCTGCCCCAGGCCATCACCAAGTGCCCCCTCATCTGTGCCAGCTCCCCCCACTACCCAGATGGCCTCCTCTCCCTTTAATACCAGAGCTGCTTCTGTAACGCAGTTTGCTTTCAGATGTCAGTTATAGCTGAGGCTACAGAAAGATTTGTGTTGCAAACTTGGTGCCCCTCCTACTCCCAAATGTCACCCAGTGATTTCTAGCTATTCTCCCACCTCTGCCCTGATGGCAGTTGTATGTTTTCTGACCTGCAAATATCTTTTTACTGCATTTTGTTTTCCGATAACCTCGGCTATAGCCACGAATATCTCTTGCATCGAGCGAAACACAAGATGTCGTTATTTTATTTCTGAAAAGTATGATCCTGCAATGCAATGCATCATGGAAGATACAACTATAATTTCTGGGGAAGGGACACCTACAAAAATGTACCTTTTTCTTCTATGGGAAAATGAATGGGAAGTAGGCAGCATTTTTGGAAAAAAAAGATTTTGGGTGCTTAATATAATTTTTTAATGAATCTTTGCAAACTTTACATTCTGCGGGGACCTGCAGACTTGTAATCACTTTCGAAATTTATTCCAAATCCGGTACTCAAATCAAAAGTTATTACTAATAGAATTTTGAGGGGTTCCTATGTGTCTCTGACTAACCTTAGCTATAATATATAAATCACACCGCCTGCGGTAGCAGGAGTGTAGTTATGGTTAAGTTGCTCAGATCATAGGAAAAGCCCTTTTTGGTGAGGTTTTGTCAAAAGGGGGCAAATTTATAGGGGGATCCCAAATTATTTTTTTTCTCCATAGACGCAATGGAAAAATAATCTTGCTCACCGCTACATCCCAAGCCGCTGAATTAATTTTCATCAAATTTGCGCCAGGGGTGGTGGCTTGGTCCTGAAAGCATGCTTTTGTAAATTTGGTGTAAATCAATATAGTGTTTTTTTTTTAAACAACCAAAAACTAGGTACAAAAAAATGAGTGGTGTCTGGGTTCATAAGCGGACGCATTTCCCTATTCGGTCCGCGGACAAGCATCCGATTGGTCTAGAGGGTGACATGATGTCTGCGGACATCGGACGTGTCTGCTGTTTGGATGGTGAAAGGCGTGAAATGCGTCCGATTTTTGGAAACGCATGCCATTTTGGATTTGCGGAAAGCGGCCTTTGTCTGTGGACATCGTGGTAAAAACATATTAAAAAACACAACAATGCACTTGTCAAACTTATCAAACAATCTCTGGAGAGGTGAAGGGTGATGAGGAGGGGATGGAACATGGCCGTATGGAGCCAAAAAGGTGTTTTTCATCCCTGAAGTCTGCGAACAGTCCCGATGTTCGGGGACAGTCCTCTGGTGTTTGCTGACACTTCAGATGTTCGGGGACATCTGTGCCTATTTCTGGATTACAGGGTTTGTGAAAAGCAGTTCCTGGATGGCTTATAACTTTGGTGGCACTCAATGAAACTGCATGACATTTTGGAATTGTATTCTAGGCTTGATTCTGAATGGTTTTGTGGAAAGTGTGGAGCTGTTTTGTCAAGAGGGAACACATTTAACGCCGGGGTCCCAAAATATTGTAAAGGCTTATAGATGTGGTGTCATTTAACAAATTTGCACAGAAGTTTGCAAGACAATGTTGAATCTACATCTACAAAGTTTGGTGGGATTCTGTGAAGAGGGAGCAAAATTAGAGGGGGGGTGCTAAAATATTGTAAAGGTTTATAAATGTGGTGCCATTTGACAAATCTACACACAAGTTTGCAAAACGATTTTAAATGTAGATATAAATGTTTTTGTAACGTTTGGTGGGATTTTCTCAAGAGAGGGCTAAATTAGAGGGGAGTCTCAACATTTTTTGATGGTTTATAACTTTGTTACCATTTGACGAATGTGGACAAAAGTTTTCAGAAAGATTATAGACCCAACCCGTGAATGTGTGCGTAAAGTCAGAATGGATTCTTTCAAGTGGGGGCTAAATTATATGACTATTTTATGGAAATGCATTTTGACACTTTGAAAAAATAAAATATGGGCGGATTTCAAGAAAACACGTGTAAGGAGCAATGGCAAGGTCCTTAAAACATGGTTTTGCCATCGTGCCCATGTTTTATTATTTGACAAGTGTCATAATGTAGGTACAAAAAATTGTGATATACCTTTGGTGACTGAGGACTAGCCTGAGGGCATGGGCAGTGGCCAGATTGTCCGGGTCATGGTATAAGATCATGACCCGGACAATATGGCTACTGGCCATGACTCCGAGGGACAACACATGTGGTTAAAAAGACCCTGTCCACCTGGCACATGATCTGTGGTAAAGTTAGTAAAAAGTGGGATAGGTTTGAAAGGGAAAGAAAATGTGCTTATGGAAATATGGTGATAGGGGTCTGTTTTTCGCCTTCTGCAGCTGCCATGGAAAGGGAAGAGGGGCTCTGTACAGAGCCCTGCATTCCCTTTCTATGGTGGCCATATTGGAAAAGGATGTTGCTTCCCAGAGTGAGCCGCTGCAGGTGTCCTGCTGTAGGAAGAAAAAGAAAAAAATGTCACACCCTGGATTCCCGCTTTGGGAACCAGGGGTGCTAATGGCCTTTATCCCCCATCGCAGGGCCTGGAATGGAGGATAATGGTCCTGAGCCGTCATTATTTATTTATGTATTTATTTATAATGCGCTGAAATCCGCAGGCATCAGGGCGCACACTGACACACTTCGCTTGGGCCGATAACTTGGGCTGCCAGGCAATTATCCCCCTCGTTCCAGTGCCTGTAATGGGGGATGAATACCACATTATTCCCCACACTGTATCATCATTGGTATCCAATAACTGCTGTGAAATACCTCCCCAACTTCATGTTAAAGTCCCCTTTGATTGCTAAAATGAGGTTACTATGCCTAATGGGATTTAAAATATCAATTCCATAGTGCTGCAGGGCTTGGACCCGGTTTACTTTTTGTATCCTAGAAGTTGCATTATAAAAATGTATTACAAAATAGTGTGTATGGGTGTCCATTGTATTATTGAGAGAATGTATGTTTTCTGTATCTTAAGTATCCCTTGCTCATGCTTAGTCCAAAAGGGGGAAAATAAACATATCTTTTTTTCTTTTTGTTATTGTTCTATGGTTATAAAATAACATTTAACAACATTTTTAAACATCATAATGACATAAATTAAATTTGCCAAAAACAGTTAATTACATTTCATATAAAATCTGTGGATGAAAGAACATATTTCTAAAAATCAATTAAGAACAAACACTTTCCATTACATTTACTTAAGGTCATGGATAGTCTCAGTCAAACAATACATGAATGAGAAATTTACACATTAGCAATCAAATGACGGATAACAGCCAATTACGATAAATTACAAATCTCTTTAAAGAAATGAATTGCTGCCGTCATCTGGTGATTACGACCGTAAGGACTCAAGACTCGTTGCCAGACCATTCCGGCTCCTCCAACAGTGCACTTGTCCACCATATGATCAAAATAATGATGGCGCCTATCATTTCGAGTCCCACAATGCAGCAGCAAATGCTGTAGTAACTCAAACTGGGCCTGCTCCAAACAATAGTGACAGGTCCTTGACTCCCACAGGATCCCAACTTGAGCACCCTCAATTTCTTTAGTTGGTAGTAAATTGAGCGTCAGCCTCATAGCCAATCTACACCATGTCGAGCTGGGTGATTTGCTCAAGTAGGTCAGTGACATCCCCTCAGACTTTACATCAATAAGCAAAGAAGGTTTGGACTCCCTACTGCAGAGCCAGAAAAAGCTGGAGCAACAACTGGACTTCAATAGGGTATGTGCTGAGCAGGTATTCACCCTGCAAAGCCACCTAGATAGAGTGAAGGCAGAGAGCAATAAACTGATTTTGAAAGACCTGGATACCCAGGCAGAGTTTGATGAGGAGCTCCAGAAAGCTGGTGCCCTTCAAAGGCAGAGGGACGACCTGGCGGCACAGATGCAGGCTCTTACTCAGGAAAGGGACACCTTACAGGAAGTCTGCCACTTAAAAAGGAAACTGGAAGAAAATCACCTGGCCTTCCAGGGACTGGGTGACCTCCAAAAAGAGCATCAGAACTTGTTGGCGCACGCCAGGAGGGTGGAAGATGCTCTGGCAAGAAAGGAGCAGGCCAGTAGGGATGGGACTCAGGAGGTAACCCTCCTGCAGCAAAGACTGGCCCAACACTCCAGGACCAACCAGGAAGCACAGAGGGAAAATGAGGCTCTCTGTCAGCACAATGATAGGCTCCAGCAACAGGTAGCCATGCAGGAGAGACTGATAGAGTCTAGTAAGGCCTTGATTGAGGAACTGAAAGCACAGGCTCTGGCAGGGCAACAGGGAGCAGGGGCTGATAGAGATGAGGTTCGCTGAGAAAGGGAAACACCTGAGCATAACCTCAGGAGCCCTAGTACCACAGGCCTCCATCTCTCCCAGTCCCTGGACTCTGCCACCCCCATGTCCCCTCGTGCACATGAGCCCAGGGCCACGGGGATGGCAGATTACTATCCAGTCATAAGTATGGGGCTCATAGGCCAGTACCTCCCAGGAATGGAGGGGCGGGCATCCGGGTATGGGCACCCAAGTACAGTGCAATTTAGTGGGGAACCCCGGGAGAGTAGGCCCACTAAGGGCATCCTGGAAACCTCTGCCCAGTTAGGTCAGTGGGGGGGTACCCATCAAATCCGGGCAGCAAGGAGGAATCTGAAGACTCCTCTGAGCATCCCAGGATACAAGAGACTAGGTCCCCACATTCTGCCAGCCATTCCCAGGCTCGCAGAATCTGGGAAAACCTGGAAGATCAGACAGGCACCTCTGGGAGCAGTGCTTCTGAGTCAGAGGATGAATGGACCTGGGTTACCCGAACCAAGAAGGCCAATAAGGCAAAAAGGGCCTTGCTTAAGGACCCCTTAAAACAGATCAAAGCAATAAGGAGCGTCATCACTCCTTACCATAAGAACTCCAGGTATTCTGTTTGGGAACACTTGGAGCTCTTTGAGCAAATGATGGAGACTTTCCATTTGAAAGACAGCCGTAGCTGCATTCAGTATGTAAAATGGACATTCTCCCCAGAATACTCCAGTTTCTTTGTGGGGCTGGAGGACCAAAACCATTCAAGATGGTCCACACATAGGGCGGCCATCTTGAAACATTTATCTGTGCACAGAAATCCTCAAGAGGCTCTCAAGGCAGCCTACAATTTGCAATGTGGGGAGGATCGGGCCCCACAAGAATTTGGGCAGGAGTTGAAGTGTGCCTTTGCGCAGACCACTAAAAGGGTGCACACGGGCAGTAAAGAATGTGTCAACACGTTTTTCCATGCCTTGCCCAAATACATCATGACCCAGATAGTGAGAGATTTTCAAGAGAAAAGATCACTAGACTGGGTCATTGAACAGGCCACCCGAATCTATGAGGTGCAGAAGCCCATAGAATATAAAAATAATGTTCAGAAAAGCCCCAAACCAACCAGCACCCCTGCTGCTGCCAAGGTGGCAGAGGTAAAGGTTGCCTCCATTTTAGATTTGGAGATGGGGGGCCTAAAAGCCTGCCTGCACAGAATAATTCCAAGCCCAGAAGGCCCTCGGGCCAGTCACAGACAGGGAGCCAAGGAGGTAGTCCCACAAATGGGGTCCCTCACTCCCCTGATTTTGGAAGTCCCCGCTAAAAGGGAAACCGACCCATCCTGGGTTATGTGTGGACTCCTCGAGCCCAAGGGGGGGATCCAAACAAGCACCTAACCCAGGGAACTTCCCTCCTAACTTCCCCCAGGAGGACAGAAATTCACCAAACCCTGGGCAGAACTTTTTCCCCAGGTATCCACCCAACTTCCAACCCCAAAGTCATCCATCCTTCTTTCCCTAATTCCCTGAGTCCAGACCACCTAATCCGGGAGAGGGGAGGCCAAGGGTGGAGGGGTACCCAAATCTTCCCAACCCGGGGTTCTACCAGAAAAGGGATAGCTATCCTTCCCGGGATCAGCCCAGGGGAGAAAACAGAACCCCGTATCAGCCTGAGCGGGTTTCACAGCTCGAGCGCCAGCTCCAAAACATGGCACAGGATCTGGGTCGCATGCTGAGGGCTCAGCAGAACCCTCAAATGAGCATGCTGGCACAGAATGCCCCAAACTCTGGACCTGGTGCTCCAGAACAATGACGGGGGCAGCACCCCGACAACCCACCAGTTCCCAGGGTGGAGGCACAAGGGGAAGGGGGGTGTAAAGCCTTGGAGGAAGCTTCCTTCCCCACTTGGAAACAGCCCCTGGAAACCCAGGAACCAGAAACAAAATCTCCTACCCCTGAAAGCCTGCCACCCATGGAGCAGGGGGAGTAGGAGAAACAAAGGACCCAAACAGACCACTTTGAGGAGGAGGTACAGATCTTCCAATTTGAAAGAGAGGGATCCTGGGACAAGAATCTTCTCCTTCAGAGATGGGGGAACTCCTCCCAAAGAAAAATGGGTCCCAAGGGATTCACATCCAGACTGGGTAGATGTGGGGACTGAGCTAGCGCTGCCCATCATCCCATTGCAGAACAAACAGCAAGAAAATCCCCTGGTTCAAACCCATCCTGGTGACTGCCTCCAAAAAGGGGGGCGGCCCAGAACCGGAACCAGGGGAACTCAAAACTTCTCCTATCTCCAGTTACCAACTTTTTTTTTCAGATTCCCAAGACCCCTACAGAATTCTGCCCAAATCTCTTCTCTCTCCATGTACAAAACCAGAGAATTAGCCCACCAGTTGTCCAAAAATGTGCATTATATATGCCCCCTTGCGGAGAAGGAGGGAAGATACTATGCCCCAGTACAAGTACAGCGGCAGGGCGCAATTTTGGCACTGGTGGACACTGGGTCCCAAGCTACCCTTCTGTCCAGAAAGGCCTTTGATGAACTCAATTCAGTAAGGGGGGAGAAATACAAAATTCCTCTCACCTCTCTTCCTGGACAACTTCAGAACTTTGACGGGAAGGAGATTCCCATCGAGGGGACTGCAGATTTGACATTAAAATTGAGCAACATAAGGTGAAACACCTGTCATAGTAGTGACTCCAGAGGGCACCCCTTGTTTACTAGGAAATGACCTCCTAAGAAGGTTGTCACCCCTAATAGATTGCATAAACAAGGTCCTCTCCAGAGTGTCAACCATGTTAGTCTAAATGGCACATGCCACATGGTTGAACAAAAATCTGCCCAAGTAGAATTTCACTTCCAGAACAACCAAATTCCAGACGTGACAGTAATAGCAGTAGGACAACAGACTGGTGATGGGGGGTCCTCTCTATTTCTGCAAATCAACCTTCTTTACCAATCCACAATCAGACATTCCCACTCCTATAGTCCAGAGAGATGTGAAATCAGCTCAGAGCTGACTGATATTCAGCAAATTGGAGAGCAGTTGTTCATCCCTGTTCAGTTAAATGATGGGAAGGACTCTGTTCTCACCCGAGTGTGTGTGAACAACGGTAAGAGCTTCATCAGCGAAGCCATGTTCCGCCAACTCCCAAAAGATCCAGCCATTCCCACATTCAAACTGATAGAGAAATAGGAAATGGATCTGGAAGCACCCAATTCCAAACATCTCCTGCCAAGCAGGTGTATGCTCAAAATCTCCATTGGCAACAAGAGCATATTCCATAATTGTTGGGTCGTGCGAGACGTCACTGCCGCCTTTTACTTAGGCAGTGACATTCTCAATCGCTTTGCCATTAGTTTGGACCTAATAAACTTCAAAGCTGGGTCCCGATTAGCGGATAATCCCATAGGCTTTGATGATCCAGAAAAAGCATTTAGGTCAGCTCAATTGCTACCTTATGCAGTTGAAATTCAGATTGGATAGGAAGTCACCATCCCAGAAAGGACCCAACAATTCTCCCTGGGAGTGAAAGTTAAAAGAGGACAGACATTGAAAAACCGTGATGCTTATATTCATCTAAATGCTTCTCTCCAACAGCAAGGGTTGGGGGTAAACCCAACACCATTAGTCAATATAGAACATGACACCATTCCAATAGAGGTGGATAACAGCGACTTAAAGAGTATCACTCTAGCCGCAGGCACCATTATTGGAATGGCGGATGATGACCAACATTTTTCCATTGATTTATGAAATGAACTGTTAGGACCAATCCCCAAGGACTGTTTTGACAGTGACAGTGATGACAATACAGCACCAGACAGGATCTTTACCCGGCATGAGGGGAACTTCCTGGTGTACACTTCCTGCCCTTATGGTAAGGAAGATGTGAATTGTGACTTCAGGAGGGATGAGGTGATTTTCTAGGTCCATGAGGGCTGCCTTTCCCACCTGAAGCCACCAGTCCAAATCAACACTCTGACCAGGGACTTCTCCACCCAGCTGGAGGAGGCCGCTGAGATAGCAAAACCAGAAGTCTTTCCAAGCTTCAGGCAGATAGTTGAAGAGAGAGTCAACCTAGCTGATGCCTGTGTGACTCTGGAGCAGAAGCAAAAGTTGAAACAAGTCTTCTTGGATTTTCAAGATCTCTTTGCGGTGGACTCATATGACTGTGGTCGCACTGACATCCACATAACAACAATTCCCACGGACCCGGGCATGACTCCAGTGTTTGTGAAGCAATATCGCTTGCCTCTCGCATCAATGGAGTCCCTTATTTAAATAATTAAGAACCTTGAGACCCGCAGGATCATCCGTCCAGTCCACAGCACCTTCAAAAATCCAGTGCTGGGGATATTGAAGCCAAACGGCCAGTGGAGACTCTGCGCTGACCTTAGGGAGCTCAACAAACGGGTCCATACTTCCCGATGGCCTCTTCCCTACATTGACCAAGGGCTGGCCCAGATCCAGGGGCCACAGGTATTCACTGCAATAGATCTGACCAATGGATACTGGACTGTGCCTGTCAGTAGGGAGGACCAATACAATCTGGCTTTTACCTTTGGGGGCCAGCAGTACACTTGGAACCGGACTCCCTTCGGATACCTCAACTCTGGTAATGAGTTCAACATTTTTCTGCATAAGGCCATGCCCGACCTGGGTGAAAGGGGTAACCTGGCTTATGTAGATGATGTCCTCCTCAAGAGCGCAACTGTTGAGGAACACATAGCGGAGATCCGTTATGTTCTGAAACAGATGAGGGCCGCCGGAGCAAAACTTTCCTTCCAAAAAGCACAGTGGTGTAGAACCCGTGTTAATTTCTTGGGGCATGAGATTACTCCTCAGGGTCTCTGTCCCCAGGAAAAGAAAGTGGAAGCACTTCAGAAACTGAAAGACCCCACAACTCTGCGGGAACTAAGGAGCCTCCTTGGACTGACTAATTACAGCAGAAAGTTCATTGAGGGCTACGCAGAGATCACCAGACCCCTGATTTATCTTTTGAAGGGGGGGTCAAGTGGGAATAGGGTCCAGAACAAGCCAAGGTAGTAAGACAGCTCAAAAGAAGCCTCTCACAAGCGCCTTTCCTAGCTTACCCTGTCAGGAACAAGGACTTTTTCTTGGAGACATGGTTCGCTAATACATGCTTGACTGCAGTATTATACCAAAAGCATGACAAGGTCAATAAAGTAATCTCCTATGCGAGTAAAACTTTATCCTCTGTGGAGGAAAAATTCCATGACTGTGAGAAGGCACTCCTGGCCACGGTGTGGGCATTGAAGAACTATCACCCGTTTATCCAGGGGGTAACACATCATAGTGGAGACTCCACGCCAGCCTCTGCAATATCTCCAAATATCTCCAAAGTGACAGAATACGGGCCGGAAATGTGAGTAATTCCCGAATTACTTCCTGGATTCTGTCAATGCAAGGCCAAAACAAGAAGAGTCCCCTCGCGAAAGGTCTGGCTGACTTGCATGATTGTGCCAGAGAAAACTGTCTCGAGGACGATAGTCTAAAAATCAAGGACAACATGAAGGCATACCTTAATTCCCCACAGAAAAATTTTGAAGAAGACAAGTGTGAGGGAATGCCCACTATCTATGTGGATGGATGCTCTTATCATGTTGACAACAACGGGGAAAAAGAACTTGTGGCCGGCGTACGAAATGCATGGGTGAATGAGTCCCCAGAACCCTCCGCTGGGTACAAGATTGGTCCCCGAAGTAGTCAAGTGGCAGAGTTGATGGCTGTGCATCAAGCCATCCTCACTGCTGTCCAACATCAACTCCACGAACTGGCCATAATCACAGACTCGGATTATGTATGGAACGGGTTCGTGGAGCACCTGGTTAATTGGAAAACCAGAGGCATGTTATGCGCTAATAACAAACCCTTGAAACATGTGAAGTTAATCCAAAATATTGATGATCTGGTCACCTCGAATGGGATGACCATCTACAGGAAAAAGATCAAGGGTCATTCCAAAGTAGAGGGACCAGACAAAACTGGAAATGACTTAGCTGATCAGCTGGCCAAAACCGGGACCATCCAAGGGGATCTAATAGAGATCTAGTCCCTGTTGGGGGAAATCCAGGTCACTGCTATCACTAGGTCCCAGACAAATGCTCACAATGATCTTTCAACTGCACAATGGAGTAAGGAGACCCCAGATGCTGATTTGATTACGGCTCAAAAAGGGATCCAATAATTGGTAAGTTTTACCAACACATTGAGGACCCTGAGAACATTCCCCTGACGGATACCGATTACATTGGGAAAGAGGACCTCAGGGTGTTGATGAAATGTCCAAAAAAATTTCTGAATCCAAGATGGTTTGTTGGTAAGGAAATCCCTAGCTGGCCATGATCAGTGGGTGGTCCCTACCTCATTCCGAAGCCTGATGTTAAGTCAGGCCCATGATGCGGCCACAGACGGTCATAGGGGGTTTCATACAACACTTGAAATCTTAAGAGAGGTTGCATACTGGCCACACATGGGGCAGGACCTCGACCAATAGTTAAAGGGGTGTCTTGTGTGTGCACAATTTCAGCCAACATCCCTCACACACCGTGCGCCTCTCCAAAAAAGGGGGATGACACTGCCATGGTCAGATTTGCAAGTCAACTTTAGAGGGCCCGTGATTCGATCCTCTACCGGGAATAGGTACATGTTGACTGTGACATGCTTATTTACTAAATGGGTGGAATGTCTCCCAGCCCCAAACTGCAAGGCAGAAACAGCAGCTGCCCTGATGATCAACCACATCTTTTCGCGTTTTGGACTACACCAAAGGATTGAGTCAGACAGAGATAACCATTTCATCAGAGAAGTAATGACAAAGATGTGGGAGATACTGGGGGTTAAAAGGAAGCTACATATTGCTTACCGGCCAGCCTCTAATGGAGTAGTAGAACGTTACAACAAAACCATTGTGAGCATCTTAAAAACGTTTGTGGCAGATTCTGGGCCAAGTTGGGATATCCGATTACCTCTTGTCCTAATGGCCATCAGATCTACCCCTTCATCTGCAACTAAAATGTCACCGTTTGAGTTGATGACTGGACGCAGGATGGTGCTTCCCCAGCATCTGCTTTACAGGACCCAAGAGCAGACATTGATCAATGCCTCCACAACTCATGAGTATATTGAAAATTTAAGAAAACACCTTCAACATGCTTTTGCCTATGCTCAGCGAAATCTAGAAAGATCAGCTGATAGCATGAAGACCCATTATGACTTGAAGACTACTAGGAAAGAATACAATGTAGGAGACCAGATTTATCTATACAGTTACCAAAGGAACCAGGCCAAACAGCAAAAATATCTGCCTACCTGGAAGGGACCTTTTGAAATTGTAGACAAGATCTCACCAGTCGCCTACAAGATCCGCATCCCCAAGGGCAGTTTGGCAGCGGGGGAAGATAAGTGGGTCCATATTAATCAGCTAAAGTGTTGCCATCCCAGGCACACTCTGCAGCAACTGGAGGAGTCCTCTGGAACCCCAAGGGGCTGCTCCAGATCAATAAAATCCCAACCCTAAAATATTCCACATATAGTGTATAAAATACAATAATAAGAATGCAAATGCCTCCTGATTTATAAAATGTATATTCTTGCCCCACTACATTAATAGTGGTGGGGAAATATCTACGAATATGCTCCTGCCTTTTGCTTTGTCATCCTAGGTCAGAAAGAGAGAGAGAAACCATGGAGACTGACCAAGGAGGACGACCCGGGGATCGGGAGCAAAGATCCGAGGGGACCGGGGTATCACTCGATACTCCCATTAGGACTGGCGAGGACAACCAATTGATCGACCCCTGATGGAGGAAAAGATGCTGAACTGTGCCATTCGTGGAATCCGGAGAGATGATGCGGACATCCCAGTCTTGTGAAGTTCCATCGATGAAAGATCGACGGCCAGTGCAAGGGGGGGCTTGTGGGATGTATTAACTCACTCATCTGAGCCCTGCAACAGTACTGTGCATTGCTGGCAGCGTGAAACATCAGAATGGCCACTGGAAAGCATGCTGCTCGCTCAAAACCATCCAAAAATGCGCAGTAAAAATCTGAAAGATAGGCTGCCATCCACTTTTGCCTATCTTAGCGAGCACAGGAGACCACTGCCAAATACTACCATTGGGCTACACACACAGTAGCCTGAAACCACTTGGAAAAAGTAATGCTGATTGCCAAAAGCAACACAGAGCTGTGTGGGAATCCGTTTCTTGATTGTCAAAAATGTGCTAAAATCATGGCTCACAAATCACCAAAAAGATCCAACCTTCTTGTTGGGTGTTTCACATTATTCTAATATAAGAATACACATCAATGCAATGTCAGCAAGTATCATATGCAATCAAGCTTAATCTCCTTTTAAAGATACTGATGTAAAGACAGCTGTCAAAAATGGGTGTAGTACCGTTGCTCACCACTACCAGAAGCCGGCGTTTTAAACCATTTCTTTGTAAAAAAAACTATGCCAAAGAAATACTGGCTATCAGAAGCCTATGGGGTAGAGACAATTTAAAACTATATTCTGAAATAACTTGAAGGAAGCAATTGTTTAATGCATGTATTAAAAATGTGGGTTATATTGTAAGAAAAGACAAATTGTGGACACTGGTTGCAGAGTTAAGAGGTTTCCCACACTGGGAACCCTTTCACACCTTATCCCTAGACAAAGGATACATCCCCTGCCCGAAGCCAAGAGATTGACAAGTTGGTGTGAAAAGGAACCGGGGAGTGGCACCCTGGACTGATGCTCTGCTGCCTGGAAACAAGACAATGGATTCTCTCAGCTGAATAGAATATGCTGATTTGGGTGTGCCTGGTCAACAGCTGCTCTAGCAGGAAGGCAGGCCATGTGACCATCTGACTCACCAAGCTTCTGGGGGGCGGACCAGACTGGGAAGTGGATTTAACATTGCACCAAATATATGTTTAAGGAAAATGGTTCTAAAATATTGTACCAAAATGTCAAACTTTGAGACGGTTAATATGAAAAATTCACTCACAATTCAAGACTAAACTGGACACTGGGTGATGTTCTGAGACCAAACCCCGGGATGTATTAATATTGTAGATACAAAACTTACAGTAATATGCTCATAGAGGATCTGTATGCATGTGGCAAATTTGGTGCAGAACCAATATTGGGAAATTCACCAAAAATGAAAATAAGTTGTAATTTCTGAACCCAAGCTTGTAGGAACATGGGGCTTGAACGCAGACCTGCCTTAATTCATCTGTGAGGTGTATATGTATTTTCAACAACTTGTGTATCTGGGAAATATGTTTTTGGGAAAATTGATTTTCTAAGTAAAAGCAAAGGGGAGTTTGTTCACTAGATTGTAAAACACAGCATCACTCTGACTCATTCTGACATGCTAATCCTTTCTCCAGTCAGGTCACAGGGAATCCTCTAACCTATCAAATCATAGGGGGTTGGGCATGTAGAGTCAGCCTTCCCACCCACTTTGAAAACACATAAAAAGAGACTGCTTAGGACAGGCAAGGACACTCTTTCCACTCTTCAACCGATTCCTTGAGAAACACCCTGCCGGAAGACTCCAGATCCAGATAATATCGAGACAGAGACTCCAGATAGATCCAGTGACCAGACTCTAGAACCAAGCTCCAGAATCCAGAATCCAGAACTTTGAAGCAAAGGCCTAATTGACAAGCTGAATCCTTCTCAGCAGGCCTCAGAACTTTATCAACCTGATTCTCACATTCAACAGCCGGGCTGAGCTGTTCTATTCTAGCCAAGAACCCTGTGCTAGGACCAAGGTCCAGACCCAGAAAGAAGTGCTGTATCCAGAACCCGTCAGACCCCGACCCGAGGCCGTGCTCTGAGCAGAACCAGTGCCTGAGACCGTCCGGTGGCGAGTGAAGTCCAAACCTGACCAGATCGGTGACGAGGCCATTTCCATTCCATTCCAAAAATTAGGAGTGAGTATCTAGTCTAGAACTGTACAGAACCAATCTCTTAGTTTAAAGCAATCAGATTCAATCCATTTCAACCTATCCAGAACTGCATTATAGAATCCTGTGTTCATCCTGTTGATTCCAAATCCGTAAAGCGCCATCTGTCATTCTGAAATCTTGACTTTATTTCTGAAAATCTACCTTCACAAAAACGTCTTTATCTTTTGAACCGCAAAAAAAACAAACCCAAAACGACATTCCAATTCATTATAGTTTTACCGTAATCACGATTTGAGCAAGCGGAAAAAGTGCTGTGAATTGCAATTTGGCTCAATTTCACCACATGTTAAAATAGCTGCTTCTTGCTTTCAACTGCTTATATTCGTTTTCAACCTGATAATCACTCATGAATCATTGCTAGTGTTGACCTGAACTAATCCAAAGTACTTCTCACTTATCCTGAATATCCCTTAGTGAATTAAAAGCATTTTAGTATATTTTGCCATCCTCTGCAATTACATTCAAAAGCATTTTGACCTGTGTTTTAAAATCATACCTGTTCTCTCTAAGCTGCTGGGGGAACTGGAATTGAACTGCATTACTGATTGTATTCTTGAAACCTGGATACCCTCCTTCCCATCTCTTCATACTGCATAGTGGGGGGAGTGAGTAGTCACATGGGAAAAAGTGACCATATTATCTTTTGATTGAAATCATATCAAGGCTATTTCTGTGTTGCATTCTTTCCCATTATTGCATTTCCTTGAATTATATAAAGTATTCTCTGCTACAGTATTCTTCATATTCATACTCCTAAATGATTAAAGAGAGTGTCACTTTTGTAATATTACCCATTGTTGATTACCGTCCATATTCATAAGTGTGCTATTCAGATATTATTTTGTTCATAAAAGAGTGATATATATATTGTTTAATTCTTCAAATAAATCTTTTAATTTGCAAAACAAACCTACTTCTTGGCTCAGTGAGGTCAGGGGGATTGGAATAGAGGGGCGTTATATAAGGGTTCATCATCCAGATTTAAAGAACTTTTGACATAAAATTATATCAATAAGGGCTTCCATTGGGCATCCCAGACTAGGCATTGACGTAGTTGGAGTGCTGCATTGAAGTCACTTACATCGTAAAGATCCAATCCCTTTCTTTTAGTTTTCTCTTTGTTTTTAACGGGGAGTTCAGGATCATGTCCCTTGAAATATCACTTTCCTCAAGGATTAAATAACATTCCTGCTCCCATTTATTGAAGCAGGGCCAACTTTTTGAGTACAAAAGCAGCCTCAATTCCCACCAGATAGAACATTGCTCAGCACATAGAAGGCTTTTTAGTACTGCAAGATTTTTTGTCATGCTATAAAACTTAATAGAAGTTAGTCCTATTTCATAGTGAATCACTGCGGTTGGAACACCATTCGGGAGTGACAGGACTTTTCTCCAAAATAGACCATCAATCACTTCCCAGCACATCGTTAGTGGAGCCCCCGATTTTCCCCACCGTATTTCAAAGAAGGGACGGCTTAAAGATTGTTATAATCGAGCACAGCTGTTAGAGAAAATAAGCCACATTTTCTATTTATTGCAGAGGCCTGTGCCACCAACATTCTTACCTTGGAGGTCAAATGGCTCTGCAATTCGGCACTGCTCTGCAAAGCCTGCAATTAAGTGCCCAGATATACAAAAGTTGGGACTTGCTCCAAAGTCTCCCTATTTAGACACCAGCGAAAGGGCTTGTATTTGTGCCTCATACCTGGACGAAGAAACAGAAACTTTGATTTCTTCAAATTGATAGTTTATTCAGACTAGCATACGCTGCCAGTGCATCAGCGTAACATAGATAGTCTAAATCTAATGTAGGAAGGCGAGGGGAGAAGCTATGGATGCTTTCAAAGATTACACTGATGTCAGAGGTGAAAAGAATGAACAGGAGTGAAGCGAAAGTAAAACCCTGTTTTAGGCCTCTGGTAGTTCAAAGGCAGCTGATAATTTACCCTGAGCATTCAACCAGACCCTAATGGTCGTATCTGACTGAAGGGCCACAATCATGTTTAAGAGTGCTTCTGGGCGTCCCCATGTCCACAGTTTAGATCATAGGAGGTGCCTGTCAACACTATCAAAGGTCTTGGAGTAGTCAATAAAAGCCACATATACTCGCTTTGATCTCTCCAAGGCCTCCCTTTTTAACAGCCCCAGCAGAAAGAGGTTTGCATTTGTCCCCACCCCCTTGCAGAAACCAGTTTGGAGTGAATCCAGTCTACCAGCACCTTTTGCCCAGCCAGATAAGTCCCTCAGCAGCAGAGTTGCAAAGATCTTCGAGGAAATGTTCAGCAGCACAATTGGCCTATAGTTATTAGGGAGTGCCCTTGGGCCCTTCTTGTGAATTGGCACGATGATTGACTCCCTGCAGCTCTCCGGTAGGAGAGCTTTAGCCAAAATACTTATGAAAAGACTACTCAATAAACTATCCCATAATTTCAGATGAAATTTAAGGACCACATTAGATAGGCCATCTTGGCCGGGAGCCTGTGAGATTTTGCTCTGCAGAATGATTAGCTCAATTTCTTCCTCAGTAAAATCCAGGTGCCAAGGCCCTACTGGACACGCCTCCTCCTGAGTAACAGCAGCAGGGGTCTCCCTATACACTTCTGAATAATGAGCAACCCAATCCTTTTCACCATGCGAGGTAGAGCATGCCACACCAGTGATTGCTCTCCAGAATGCACATATGTCCCTGGATCTAATTAAAGATAGCATCGTTGCTGCATCATTCAACACCATCTATTGTTTGTGAAGGCATAGCTAGTGCCTATAAGCGATTTTCAAGGATCTGCAGTCCTGTCCCCAGATGACATTTATTTCTCAATCGTTAACGGCCTCCGCAATTCCCTCTTTTTCTGCTGCGCTAAAGGTTGATAGGAATGATTCCTGACCTGACATATTTTACGCTTTGGGATTGGCACTTCTGCATACATTCTGTTCACTAAAACCTGGTAGAGGGTCGAGAGAAACCAAAACTCAAGCTCCCCCCACAAAAAAGGCTTTCCATGATAGAATATAACCTCTGCACTTTCTTAGGATTCGAGGTAATTCTATTTTTCGCATCATTGATGTTCAAAGCAGGCCTACAGGATCCATCAGAAAATGTCTGCCTCTCCACACTCCAGGTAAGAATCAAGGGGTTGTGGTCACTTCAATTATAGTGCACAATTGACAGGGAGCTAGCATTTTGAAAGATGTCATCTGATGCAAAGAAATAATCAATTATGCTACTAGCTTTCCCCTGTGCCAAGTAGAATTTGGTGAAGAATCTCCTTTAACGTTGCCATTCAATATACAGAGACCCCAGGCATCAATAAGCGCCGCCCATACTGCACCTCTAGGTATCAGGGCTGTTTTGTGGTCTCACCACCCCAATCCAGCACAAGTAACTACTTTTAAGTCCCCACAAATCAAAATAGAATTTGAGTTTCTCTTTACCTGCCACAAATATATAATCTCTTCTATAGAATCAAAAAATATTTCCTGCAGGATTGATCATGAATTCCAGTAGAGGTTAAGGACTATAGTAAAGACCTTGTCTGGATAGATCAGACTGTCCCATTCCAACTCTACAGCATGAACAAAAGCATTAGGCATTGCGTAGTTGGAAACTGAGATTTTCAGATCATTCCAGATACCAAAGAGCAGACCAGAAGCCAGTCTCCCTTTCTCACCTTTATAGGCAGGATTTAGTAAGCACTCATATCCATCAACTGCTGGGGGAGTTCTCAACCATGTTTCTTGTAAGTATGTCTATCTGAAATATTAATGACCCTGACGGTGCAAACAAATGAGCAAAGCCCCTAGAGTTCCATGAAACACATGGGGCCTCATTACAAGTGAGGCGATAAGGGGTTAACGGCGCCGGTAAAGGTGCCTGCACAGTTAACCCTGTACCGCCTCATTACGAGGTTCCCTCGCGGGACCCGCTCTGGAAGTCTGGTCAGACCAGACTTGTTTTGCAAAACTTATATATATTGTAGAAACCAAAAGGTGTCTCACTATTCAGTCCCCTGGAAACTGTCAACCAGGTGGCCAGGACATGGCCATCACCTTTGGATCCAGTTCCTGGGGGTGGACTAGTGTTGGAGGATCGCCTGGATGAGAGGTGCCTAGGGAATGGGAGTGGGAAACCCGGAGGAGCGATGCAGTATCCCTGTTCCCATTTTCCTGTAGAACACCCCCATTCCATATACTATCTAGGAACTTTACCTCCCTTCCCTTTCCTTCACACACTCTGCTGCAAGGACAAAGCGCTTAAAGGAATGACAGACTCACACACAACCAATCCATTTGACATGTCGCAACATCAGGGTCAGGAGGAGTGAGGCACTTTATCTTAATGACTCTGAGCTGAATCCTGCTACCTTTCCACACTGGAAAAAAAGGCAGGGCATCAGAGCACCCAGAGAGCAAGGTGAGAAGGGCGAACAAGGCTAGCATAATAGAAGGGCAGATAATCACGGGAAGCCGTCATGGCCATGTAAGCAGAACAGACGGGACAAGGAGACCAATGAAAGGCCACAGTCCTACCAGCTGCGGGTTGAAGGTCACTGCAGAATCCCAAAGGGGCAACTCCTTGCTACTGCAAAAGGTCATGGTGGTACCTCCTTCATGTGCAGTATGAGGACTTGAAAGGAGGCTAGCCACATTGGGCCAAAAGCCTTGACTTGACAGAAGGTCTTGATAAACTGTATCTGCCACTGGCAGTGTGTGAAATGGGAGACCGGCTTATGTTGATAAATGAAAAGGACATTAATGTTTGACGTACTTGTTGGGTTGTTGAGAAACCGCGAGTGAAAGCACATTGTAGCAAGAAGGAAGAATGCTGAGATTGTACGTGTGAGAAAATCTGCAAAAGAAAACAACTGAGTAAGGAGGCAAATAGTCAGAGTGGTCATACAAGGGTAATGTAAGGTATCAGGTAATATTATCTCCACCAATAATATCGCCACATATATGGTCGTGGGGTAAGGCCATAGGTGATATTATTAGTGGGAATAATTTATGGGGTTATCAGGACATGGGGTTGCGGGGGTGTCCCCTGCTCCATAAAAAACATGATGGGGATTGCGGGGGTGTCCCACGCAGGTTCCGTGGCTTAATATTGCCGCAAAAATATGGTGATATTTTTGCGGGGAGATCAACACATGGAACCTAATGTAAAGGGTACAAGCCCTCCTTGTACAGTTGAAATTATTTGATGAAAAGTGTAACAAAGTATAAAGCTAACCTAAGAAATGATTAGCTCTGTGATGCTAAGAACTACAGGTACCAGAGGGCCTCGGGAGAGGAGGCCGGTATAAACATTTGAACTGTATCCAGTATTGCAGGTTGCACGTAGGACGGCAGCCGTAAGAAAGAGAAGCCTGATTGATGAAAGTAAACACACTTGCTACAATATAACAGAGTGACCCAGTGAGACGTGATCGCTTATCAGAAGTCCCTGTATCAAACTGACAAGTACTTTGAAGTGAAGGCGTGAAAGATTGCAAGTAACAAGTGTGATGCTTGCAGTTTGTAGGCTCGCACCCGATCGAGGGAAGCCAGAACTACCTACAGAGGAAGGTCTGAGCCCGAAGGTGGAAGACTTGAGTAAATCAGTGAAGATTAACCAAATATTTGTTTAGAAAGACATTAAGAACTCCTGAATGTTATAAGCTAGTAGAACTGGCAAAGTTAACTGCACTGTGATTTGAAGGCTACTGTGAACCCGACCGAGGGATGCCAAGTGAAAGCAAGGGAAAGTGAATTCCGCATTTTGATAAAGTGACTGAACAGTGGTGTAAAGACGAAGGTGAACCCAACAAAGGGGTATCAGGAGAAGGCCGGGGAATAGGGGAATCCTGCATGGTGAGAGCTGGGAAAAGTCTTGTGATGCCAAGCAAAATACATTGAATCAAGGTAGTCTGCCTTTTCAGGAAGAAACTGGTTCATGATGTCTATAGACTCAAGGGGTGCTCACAGTCATGCCACTGTTCCACCTTGTCCTGTGATTTAACATGGGGAAGGGAGTGTATTAGTTCAGCAGTCCTGAACTACCAAAACCCCTTTGGACATTTCAGTTTACACTATACTCTTGTTATACATATCATTGTCCCACATCCTTTTGTTATATAGAGTAAGGGTTTGGCAATAGGTTTATTAGTATAGGCCATTTTGTTTTAACACACCATTAGGGCAGCATTTTCTTTACTTTGATGGTCGTAGCTTGCTCACATCTTAGATTTAGGTTTAGATTAGGTGTTTTTCTCACCCATATACTGTTCAATAAACACCCCTGGATTGTACTCCTTGTGTCTGTCATACTTTAGATCACCATGCCTTCCTTACAATTTATATACATAGGGTTGCTTCCACTTACCCAGTAATATTCTTCTCAATAAGCATATCCTCTTTTTCACCACTCTATCAAATGCCATATGTGAGAGCACCCAAGTGGCAGTTACTTACATGCACTGTCAACATATTAAAGTTCCACAGTTCAAGTGGCACTTATAAATGTTATACTAATCTTTCATATCAGCTTTTTCTTTCTTTTACAAAATACCTAGACCCAGTGCTGCTGTAAATGCACATATGCATTTTTGAACTTTCAGCAAAATCATCCTATAAATAAACACTTTTAAATGCACACCATTTTCCATTTCTTATTCCATATCAACATCAAACTGTCCAGCCTTTCTCATTGAATCCCTTTCAGTGACACCATTCTCCACCTGCTCTCAAATATTTATATACTGCCAAACGGCCCGATTCATACATTTTTTTGCACAGTGCAAAGTGATTTTCCCACTGCTTAAAAGTCACATTGCGCTGCCAACTACTCAAATCCTTATTCATAGTACTGTACAAAGTGTATTTCTATAGTACAAATTCAAGAATGAGGGTTTCTATCGACAGTGCAAAATCACTTTTCAGCAGTGCAAAGTCACTATGCACTGTGGAAAGAATTCCATGAATCGGGCCAAAGTATTTATATACAACACTTCTCAATTTTCTTTTCCAACTCTTACTATAACACACCAAACACTGCTCCAACTTCAATCTGCCATTGCATTACCACTAGGCCACAGTTTCCCTATCCTTTAAACACACTGCATCACATTACAAATATACTGCACCACAGACACAGCCCTTCTCTTATTACAATTTGCAGCACACAAATAATCTAGATATGCATCTTTTTTATACACCCATTTTTGCCTGACACCTTATCATGTCCCAAACAACACTACTCATAGGGCCTCATTGCAGGATTTCCAATAAAACACACCGGTAGCTGGTGTGTAGCCATCAACCCCATATGACTGTTGCCAAAAACTGACATCCTGATGCTACCAAAGTAGCACAATCAGCGCCAATACACTAAGTGTCTATTCACATACAGTACTGTATGACTCCAGGGGAATGGGAACGATGAAGCACCGGCACCATCAGTAACAATGCTGGCGCTTCAGTGTAAAGCATGCTGGTAGCGGCCTCAACTCCTGGCAGGTAAGACCTGCTGGGAGTACAGTACCCCTACCACTAAACACAGAGTAAGCCGGTCCAGAAAATCTGCTGGTAACTTTTTTTCAGGTACCGGTAATTAAAGACTAGTTCATTGATAATAAGACCCACAGTCCAATTATTCTAACAAAATACTTAACATACTATACTACACACCAATAACCCACCTGCATTAACTCTTTTTCCCAACAACTTCTGCTGCCTTAATAAGCAACAAACTCTCTTACTAAAATTACTTCGCCATTACCACATATACCTACTAACTTTCTTTTACAATTACAGGAAAAAAAGAAGATTGAAGAAAACAGCTACCGAAGAAAGCACACACTTCACATCCTACAAAGCAAGTACATGATTATAGGATGTTCATTGCTCTATTTGTAACAATGTACCTTCAATATATTTAAACAGGAAACTAAAATATGCAGCTGTGACAATTATAAACCTCTGCTCCTGTATGTCAGTGGGGAAGCTGGTTCTGGTAAAACTTTCTTAATTAAAATAATCAGCACATTTCTACAAGACTTAACATACAACATTTCAGCTGTTCTAACAGATCCCACAGGTTTAGCTGCATACAACATAGGAGGTGTAACCTTACACCGACTACTGCTCCTCCCACTAGAACACCAAAACAAATTAGAATACTGCACATTATCAGCAGAAGCTGCTACTGAAGTACGAAGAATTCTGATACAAATAAAAGTGCTCCTGATAGATGAAGTAAGCATGATTCTCAAACTCATGTTGGCTTTAATTCATCTCAGAATGCAAGAAGTCATAAACATCGACAATTAAGTATTGTTTGGAGGAAAACAGTTTTGCTACAGAGAACTAACTCAAAACATGTATCAGTCTGTAGTTCTCACCTATGTTAACATTTTAAAAAGTATTAGAACTGGTCTGCTTAGTAAAGATGCAAAATCCATCTTAAAAACTAGACTAATCCATGAGCTATATTGGCAAAACACATCAGTGCCTGATGTCATGGAACAATTAAAGCAATAACATATAAAATGCATGTTGTTAATGCCATCTCTTGGAAGCTGTAGTCAATTCATTGATACAATGTTGAAAAAAGGAAATGCAACCCATGCAGCATATCAGCTCTACAGACAAACTAGAATTGCACGGCATGACACTCCCTATGTGTCAACAGTCAACAGCACGACTACATAGCTTAGAAAAATGTATCTCCAACAAAACTGGTTTAGAAAAAGTATTAACTCTGTGTCTAAATTGCAGAGTAATTCTAAAACATAACCTTGACGTAGAACAAGATTTAGCCAATGGACCCAATTGGTACAGTTGTTGGCTTCCAAACATATCCACATGACAACAAAATTCTGTTTGTCAACATCCACTTTGAAAACGTGTAGAAGTTAATTAAATAGGATGCACAATAGCATGCTTCCTTCTTTTAAAAGACATGTATGTATGCAGAGAACAATTTTCTGTATCTTTTGCATATGCTGTCACTATTCACAAATCGCAAGGTCTAATCCCAGATCACACATTGATTGACATTGGCAACATAGTCTTCAAAGAAGCTATGGTTTGCACAGCACTTTCATGTCCCTGTGCAGTGAATGGTCTATTCCTAGTTGAGTTTGGTGCAAACAAAGTCAACGTTGACATTACTTGCATCCTATAATACAACAGGCTACATGCACTGTACATCCCCCATCTAGACATGTACTCTGTATCTCCAAGGAGAAAACCTTTCAAAAGAAAACAAATACAAACAGAACCTATAGCATATCTCTCAGCAATACTGCTGAAAAAACTAAGAACAACTGCTGCTCCATCAAACAGTACAACCACAAAACAACTATATATCCATCAGAAGACAAAGAGACAAATGTCTATTCTCAAAAAACAACTGCAGGCCAGTAAAAGGATACAGAGGCACAACTCTCTGGTCCATTTAAATTCAGCAACACAAATGGAGTAAATTAGTATGCAAATGTAGCAATCAATGTTCTCTTCCAATTTTCACCAATTGTTTATAGCATATACTTAAACAGCTTGAACCAGTTTCATTTGTAAATGCTCATCCTTCATAGATCTGCCACAAATAATCCTGACAGCACTTACAGTGTCTCAGGTATCAGGCAAGAATTGGACTACTGTACACAATTCACAATACACACACAGGAAGATCCACAAGAATTCCTATTGTACTTTCTACAAGTACCAGAAACCAAAAACATCCCTATATATTAGATATTTCAGATTGCACACATGTGGCAACATCATGCACTTTCTGCCACCATGTGTCACAAGAGCACATCCCTAATGAATGATTTCTGTATGTCCATAGCAAATTGTGAATCTATTCCATTTCACCATCTTCTGCAGAATGCAAATCATGGCATATTATACCCTTTTTGCAATTCAGACCATTTTTCCAGCATACAAATAAACCTACATGGTCAATATGTGATCCTAATATTCCTAATGTACAATGCAGATGGTATCAAAAATAACTGTAAGCTTATTAGCTTCACACACGGCCAAGTATCTCTTGGCAAGAAAACATTCACAACAGTAGCCTTAATCTACAACACTGGTACCACAACCACTTCAGGACCATATACTGCATATACCGAAAAAAAAAAAACAAGTGGTTGGTTTGAATGTAACAATACTTCCATTACTCGAAAACATAGATTACCAGCAAATCTAAGAAATGCCTACTTAATATTCCTTCAACCCAAATGTACTCACTAAATTATAGTACAATACATGGTTAGAATACGCCAATGGTATCTACCTACATCGATAATACTACAATAGTAATTTTTAAATCCAAAACAGTTAGACTATGCCAACAGGTATCTATCTACATCCATAATAGTACAAACATCATTTTAAAATCCAATATGGTTAGAATACACCAACTGGTATCTAACTACTTTAAAAATACTTTTCATTGTAATACACTTAAAATAGTCCATCACAGTTATTTTAACTGGAAAACCTCTTGTAAACTCCAATGTAGTTAGAATACGCCAATGGGTATCAAACTACTTTAAACATACCCTTAATTACAAGACACTTCAAACAAACATCTTATCAAACTTACACTCATTATATATCCATGATACCACACACAAGTATTCTGTAACATGTACATTCTTTAGAACTATGAAAATACCAAAAACTGTATCTTTCTTTGTGATCCATATACACAGCAGGTCTCCTTCCCTGCTCGCCTCACCAGATGCCTTGAGCCTTCCTCCTTCAACACAGAGGTATCCAGCCATTTAATTAGTGCTATTGGGCATTCTGTGTCACCTCCGCACAATTGAAGAATTTGCAAAATAAGAAAAAAGAAAAAAAATAATTTCATGTGTGCCTGATCTCCTTTGGGCTAATGCACATTGTTGTGCCTCCATGGGCATTTGTCCATCTCCTGCTGGCAATCTGCCAAGATGGGCCCTGTTGCATCTGGCCTCCTCATGGCCTTCTTAAAATGGCTGCTGCCTTTCATCACTTAATCCAGTCACCAGAATGCTCACTGTGATCTGCCTTCTGCTACCCGATTGGTTAGGGCAGAATTCTTTTGGCTAATCAATTGCCGGCAGGCGATAGCCGTCCCCCTTCCCCAAGGCCCTCTCCTAAACCCCAGGGTCTACCATGCCTGGTTTCTTTCTTCGTGATCCAGGGACATAGCAGACCTCCTTGGCTGATTGCCTTGCCAGATGCCTTGAGCCTTCCTCCTTCAACACTGAGGTATCCGGCCATTTAATTAGTGTTAATGGGCATTTCTCGTCACCACAGCACAACTGAAGAATTTGCAGAAAAAGAAAATGAAAAAATGTTTCCTTTAATGTGTGCCTGATCTCCATCCTTGGGCATTTTTACATCTCGTGCAGCCAATCTGCCCTGCTGGGCCCGGTTGCATTCGGCCCCTTTGTGGCCTTCTTAAGATGGCCGCCACCTTTCACCACTTCATCCAGTCACCAGAAGTCTCACTGTGACCTGCCTTCTGCCACACAATTGGCTGAGGCAGCATTCTTTTGGCCAATCAGGGAGTTGGCAGGCAATACCCGGCCCCCTTTCCAAAGGCCCTCTCACAAGGCCCATGTCTGGACCTGCCCAGAGCTGGAGGGAGCCTGCCTCCATGTTGGTGCCCCTACAACCTTCTCTCAGCCATCATTTCACACAGCTTGTCTGATTGCATCCCTGCATTTGGGAACTTGTACAATATACCACTACTCCGGATGGGTAGGCACTCCAGATCACCTGCCTCTGGTCTGGGTACCCTCTATCTGGTTGCCTGCTGACTCCTGCCTCCCTTATCTCACAGCCTGATGGCTAACTGCTTCCTACTCCCACTTGACATGTGTATTTACCATTCATCTCACTGCCTAATCCTTATTTCCTCCTTAGCGCACCTCCAACATCTTTACACTTCTTTTGTGCCACACTAGTGCTCTCTGGCATATTCAAATCTAGCTGTGCTTTTATATTGTTGCATCCTCCATTGTGTGCTGTGTTGTGCTCTTTGGCTAAAATCAAATCTAGGTGTGTTTTTAAATTGCTGCATCCCCTATTGTGTGTTGCTTTAATGCTCTTTGGCTAAAATAAAATGTAGGTGTGCTTTTAATTGCTGCATCCTCCATTGTGTGCTGTGTTGTGCTTTTTGGCTAAAATCAAATCAAGGTGTGCTTTTAAATTGCTGCATACGACATTGTGTGCTGTTTTAGTGCTCTTTAGCTATAATCAAATCTAGGTGTGTTGTTTGCTTTTGGCTGCTAGGCCTCTTGGTAAATTATCTCGTGCCTGTGCAGTTTCTCCTTCCTGCACTTTACTCATGTAAGGAAGGCATGATATCAACAGTAAGACAGGCACAAGTGACCAGAGTTCAAGGGTGTTTATTGAACTTCAAACAAGGGTTGGGAAAATGCCTATGTAATCCTAAGTCTACAGATGGGAGCGAGCTACGACCATCAAATAATAAGAACGCTGTCCTAGAGGTGTCTAGTCGAAATAAAAGGGCCTATACTAATAAACCGATTGTCAATCCTTACCTCTAAATACAAATAGTGTGGGAAACAATGTTATGAAAAGAAGGAAGTGTTTCCAAAATGATATGAAAGGATGTTCAGGCTGTTGGCCACCCTTCCCCATGTTTTCAGTACGTGACAAGGCGACACATCCAAGCTTAGCACAGTTCCCGGCTTCTCTAGCACGAGGATACAGTTCAAGCACCAGCATCAGGGCCTTCCTTGCCCAAGTCTCTTTGCCTTTCAAAGTCTCTTTATTCAGAGGGACTGATGCAACAGACAAATGATAAGTTCTTTTCCTCTTTCAGACTTTCACAAGTACTTAATTTCTTAGGCGATTCATTATTCACCTCAGATTCTCCTTAGCCGGGCTCAGATCCTCTCAACACAATGTTCATAAATCATTTATGCATCCAATTTCTCATAGGATATTCTCTTTCGGATGACTTCCGGTTCACCTCAGATCCCCTCAGCCGGGCTCAGATCTCAGATCCCCGTCATTCGGGCTCAGATCCGCTTTTAACACAATGTTCAATTAGTCTCCGTCCACCAGGCTTAGACTAATTCCAATTTCCAATATGACTATACACAAACCTGCCTTAACCAGAAGCCTTTGGCTGATCTCCCTCTGCCGGGCTCGGACCAACTTCATACCCTTTTTCATCAACTATCGAACACTTTCAAATGTGCACATGGTTTTGCTTTACCTGTTTCAGAATCACTTTGATTTCGCAATTATTTATCACTCTTCACATTTGCCACTTTCAGTTGGATACCTAACAGAGATTTTCAAATGAGCACCCTCTTGGTGCCAGACCACTCTGCCTATGGTACAATATCTGGGCTTCAAAATGTCATCACTCAGTGCAGTTTTAATTGTGTTTGCGTCGCTTGCCACATACGCTTCAAACACGGTTCTCTATAATTGTCACTATACAATGTTGCTGCTTGCAACCTTTGCTTTAACACAGACTGGTCTGGTATCAGTCTCTCCAACTCACCGGCTGTGCTGACTTCAATGGCGCTGCTTTGTTGTAGGAGCCAAGGATAGTACCATGGCAACAAACGATTCTCCCCACCTTGATTATTGATGCAGGAGAGCCACAGGTACCTTTGACACACAATGCAGGATTCTTCACCTTTGATTCCGGGTCTTACGTCTTCGATTCTCGAAGGTTTATGGAAGGAAGAGTCTTTTATTGAAAAGGTCAAGGCACTCCTCTCCTTGCAATCCTCTTTAGTTCTGCTGTCTTTCTCTTTGTATTAAACTGCCATCTTGGAATTGCTGCTTCCTTGTGTTCTTTGCCTTGCTCAGAGTGTGCTTTTGAGCTCCGCCTTTTATCTATGTGGGGAAGTGTGATGGAAGTCAGGTGTGTTTAATGGTCAGTAATTGCCTGACCCTGTCTGACCATTGTATTGGGAAGTGTCAGGTATATGGCTCAGCTGTTAGTCGTTTTGTCTTACAGTGAGCTCTCTGTGAAAAATTGTTTGTGTTGGAAAAGGGGGCAGGGGTGAGTTCCTAAGTATCGTACCTGGTATTATGCGGTAAAGGGGTTACAGGGAAGGAGATACTGTGTCACCCAGGGAATCCTCCTGCACTGGTCCACCCCCAGGAACTGGATCCAAAAGAAATGGCCGTGTCCTGGCCAACTAGAAGACAGATCTCTGGGGACTAGCGGGTGAGACACCTTTGGGTTCCTCACAGTCCCCTGCCTTACTTCCCTGTAGCTCCCTCCATCTCTCCCATATACTCTAACTGCTACTCTATCACCTATCCTACCTCTATCTCAAAGTCTGGAAGAATAAAGTCAAAAGAAAATCTTTCTTCAACCCTGGCCTACTTATCACAGATAACTATGTCAGCGCTACTTCCTGACAGCTTGTCACTGATATCCTCTTTTGTGTCCCTTCTCAGTCCTATCGACACCACATCATATCTCCACGCTCACCCCCTTCTCCTCCTCACCCATTAATGATGGCACTCGATGGGAAGTACTCTTGGCTGGCTTCTCATCCACCAGGTGCATCATTAATGTCTATTGACTGGCACTATTTATTTATTTAACATTTATAAATAAATGAACTATTATTTTATTATAAATAAATAAACTATTAAGACTCCGGGTTCTCAACCCAATCTCCTCCTCTTTGACCGGCGCCTGCCATCTCTCATCAACTTTCTACCCACTCCTGCTAACTCTCCTTCCTCTCTCTCTGCACCTCCTTCACCACCTCCGACAGGTGTATCACACCCGTTTACTCCGTCTCGGAAAATCTCCAAAGACAATGACCGGCTCCACTTAGCCACACTTAATGCTTGCTCTGCTAACAAACATTCCTCTCACAACTGCCTCCTCCTTGAAGACTTTTATCTCGTTGTCCTCACTCTCACCGAGACATGGTCCAATGGCAGCTCAGTCACTGCTTTTGACTCCCTTCTCCCTGATGGCTACAAATCATTTCTAAACCTTGCCCTAACCACGCTGGCGGTGGGGTTGCCTTGATTTTCCCTGAGTTGGTCCCTTCTTCCCTGATACCTACCCAGCCCAAATCCTCCTTTGAATGCCTGGTCTGCAAGCTTCTACTTCCTCTCTGACCATTACCACTATCTACAGGACGCCTGCCCCTACGTCCCCATTCCGCTGAGAATTGGCCAGTTTATCCTCCTCTCTCTTGACATCTATCTCTAACCTCCTTCTCCTGCGTGATTTCAACATCCAGCTTGACTCCTCAATCATGTCTTCCACTCTCTTTCATGATCTCTGCACCTCTCTCTCCCTCTCTATTCTCCGCTCTGGTCCTATACAATCAATTGGACACACTCTCGATGTCTTCATTCATACTGATCATTTTCTCTCTGCTCCTCTGTCCACCCTGCTCTCATTTTCAGATGACTTCCTCCTCTCCGTCAACCTGGATCCTCTCAGCCCTCTGACCACACCTTCCCCATCTCTGCTAGCCTTATTTGCAGACATTTGTTTGATGAAATGAGTGTCTGTAGCTGCCTTCCATTCTACCTTCACCCCATCTCCTCCCATTGCTGACTCTACTTCTCACTCTGCTCTCAACCTCCATCTCCCATCACTACTACCCTCGTCATTCTTGCCCCAGTCATGCAAATCTACCTGAAACCTGCCACCAAGCATAACACTTGGTATGATTCTGATCTTGCAGCCTTGAAACACATGTGAACATGGCAGTCCTCAAGGCCATCATCTGACAAACTGGTCTGTCTCCTTCTCCAAAAACAACATCTCCTCTCCATTATTTCCAAGAAGAGGTCACACATCCAGGTTTGCATCTCTGGAGCATCCAAAAACACAGCTGAACTCTTTAAATCATCTGTAAGGAACTAGTTAGTCAAACAAGTTTATTCGGATTTCAAAGATCCATCAAACACAAGAAAAAAGCAAACACTACATAAAATCAATTACAATTCAATGTCCCATGCGTACTGCAATAATAAATCAAGAGTTACTGGAAGGGAGAAAGGAAATGTTCTGTACTGTTCCATCCCGAATTCTCCCTTTATGGAGGCCTGTCCACCATGATACTTGTTCAAACTCGACCCAGAGGAATGAGGTTTGCGCCAGACAGGGGGGGCAACCTCAAAGTTGCCCTTGTGGGGCACCCAGAGTCTAAATGCAAATGTGGGCTGATTAGAATCCCACTCCTCAGCGACTTTCCAGCTCCCTCAGCCTTTTCCATGACCTTGTTTGCCACTCTCCAGTCCCGAAAATCCAATTCCGCAATGTCACCAGACTCTTTTCCCACGCTTTGTACTCTGCGGCAACCCACCATGGATCCTCTATACACAGAAGCACAACCTCTAGTGGATTGTAGCCAGTGTAAGCTTTTGTTTAGAAGAGCATCCCTTGATTCCAATAAATCCCTAGCCAGTTTGGGTACCCCATGAAGGTACACGGTAACAGGTCTTGGCCTGCATTGAGGGGGAGGCTTAGGTGAACCCCCTCTACACCATGGGGCATATGTACTCTTCCCCCCTGAGTTATAGCATTTTGGACCCTCCCTTCGTGGAGCCCAGACTGGCTCTCTGCTCTTATCAGCCCTTGCACTGGAGTTTGTAACAATTGCTGGTTCTGAGAACCCTGGCACCCGGCTATGACAGACAGTTTCGGTTGCAGGGATTGCTGGGCTCAGGGTAGCCTTTTCCCATGGGAGATCCTTAGGTATTTCAGGGTGACCCTTGCATACAATTGGAGATTTACATTCCTCCTCCTCCCCCTCCCTGTGTTCTCTCCCCCGAGATTCTACAAGGGATAAAAGCATCTTTCTTATTGCTGCTAATTCCACCAGCACTTGGTTACACTGACAATTGCACCCCCTAGGTGTGGGAGCACCCCCTGTAAATTGGTCAATAGCCGTTTCTGCAATGGTACTAATTCCGCAGCATTGGGGCTTAGTAGCCCTAAGTGGAGAAAGACGGAGATAGGAACTCGCTGGGGAGTTCGATGGATCCACTGGCTCACTCCATGAGCTTCGAGAGCTGGAGGGGAGGGTAAGCATGGATGCATCCAGAGATCGAACATCCACAATTGGTAGGGGATCTAACGTGGAAATGGGCAGGGACACAACCATGTCAGAGCCAGATTCGGATCCAGGTGCCAGACTGCGATCCAGAGCTGGGATAAACACTGGGCTGGTGGTTATGAGTGTAGGGCTGGATTGTAAACAGCTGATTGAAAACGCTTCAGGCCTAGCCAGTTCCCCCTCCATTCCCTCCACCCCAGGGTAGGATTGGCCGGGTATGGACATCATAGATGAAAGGCTTGATGTTGAGATCGGTGTCCAGTGCTTTACTGCCACTCCAGTAGGGAGGGGTGTGACGCAGGCTGTGCCCTCCCCTCCCCCCTGTAGTTCATTCAGCCCACCCTGCGCACCCGTAATTGGTGTTCTACGAACCCTATCATCTGCCCCTTCATAAGGGCCGTCAGAGTCCGAGTCAGATTTACTGTTTCTTCGGTGTCGGTGAACCTCTGCTCTCAGTACGAAAGGGGCTGGGAGGCTGGGTGGAATCACTTCCCCAGGTGCGATGCCAGCGTGCGCTGAGTCCAGGGTGAGGGCCCTTGCCTTAACTACCACTCCCAGTTGACTCCGCCTCTTGACAATCAATAGTTTCCGCGCAGAAACATGCTTGGTGGCTTGGGTGGCTTGGTTCGCGGGCTCGGGGCAGGGGAGAAGTGGAATGAGAGTCACAGGGGCAGGAGATCCCCTTGGTACCCTTGGTGCCGTGTGGCTCTTAAGTGACCTTAAGGATTTTAGCAGGGACATGACGGACTGGCCAGGGCCACGGACCAAGGAGCAAGATGACCAGTGTGCCCCACTCTCCTTTGCCAATTGTCACAAAATGAGCAACCCTGAGCACTTACTTGCTCCACATCTGACAAGTCTCCAATAGTCCCCCCTCTGCGGCGCCAAACACTCGGTAATCGTGCTAGGCCTCATGTGACTCAACCCACCGTCCTCACCATCCAGGCCAGTCCAGATGATTAGCAGACTTGTTTTGCAAGCCCCCGCTTGGCCGCTAACACCCTCCGCGGGACGCCAATACCCGCGCCCTTATCCCCGCGGGCTTCACCCTTGCGGGCCTCAGGTCCTGGGGAAAGTAATGAAGGGGCGTGGCCTGCGAGCATGCAGGTACGGAGGCCCTCCTGGGCCAAACGACACCATCCGCAGGACGCCAACACCCGCGCCCTTATCCCCGCGGGCTTCATCCTTGCAGGCCTCAGGTCCTGGGGAAAGTAATGAAGGGGGCGTGGCCTGCGAGAATGCAGGAACGTAGGCCCTCCTGGGCCAAAACGACAGCCTCCGCGGGACACCAACACCCGCGCTCTTATCCCCGCGGGCTTCCCAATCTTTCTGCAGTCTCCACCTTGCCTCTTCCCTCCCAGGCCCTCGGCTCGACACTGGCCACCTACTTCACTGCAAAAGCTAAGGATATCCTGAGTACTCTATCTTCCTTTCTTTCCCCCTAGCCTCCTCCCATCCCTCAGCCACACCTGGCCTCTCATCCTCCCTTACCCACTCTCTCCTCCTTCTCTCACTTCACATTGGACAAGGTCACTAGGGTTGTCCGCTCTATGAAGGTCTCTTGCAAACAGGTCTCCCCCATTCTTCCAGAACTATTAAGGACAACATTGACTCCTTTGTCCCTGCACTTGCTGATTTCTTTGTAATCATTCTCTTGCTACCAGGTCTTTCCCCTCTTACCTCAAGCACTCCCTTGTTCACCTCCTCCTGAAAAAAGCCCCCTTCTACTGACCCCTTGTGTACAACCAACTACTTCCCCATCTCTATCACTCTCTTCCATGGGAAACTTCTGGAGAAAATGGTCTTCCCCCAACTAACCCAGCATACTGAGCTCATTGGTTGCCTACATGACCATCAATCTGGATTCCGAGCACGAAAATTGCTCTCCTGAACAGAGGGTGACGTGAGGTCCGCGGACATCGGGCGCACCCGCTAATTGGTCAATACAAAATGTGAGGTGCGTCAGATTCTTGGAAAAGCCCACCATGTTGGATTTGCGAACAGCGCCCATTGTCCACGAACATCGCGGTAAAAACATATTTTTAAAAAAATTGCACTTGTCAAACTAATGAAACAATGTCTGGGGAGGTGAGGGATGATGAGGAGGACTAAATTAGAGGGGCAGTCTCAACATTTTAAGATGGCTTATAACTTTGTAGCTGTTTGACGAATGTGGAAAAAAAAAATTCAGAAACATTAGAGACGCAACCTTGAATGTTTGTGAAAAGTCTGAATAGATTTTGTCAAGTAGGGGCTAAGTTATATGCACGTCCCGGTGTAGGAAGACAAATCCTTTGTTTTTGATCACCCCAGGTTAGCGCTTTGTGAACCCGGTGCTAATTGGCTTAATCCCTCATTGCAAAAGCGAGGGCGGATAACAAAAGTTCTGGACTGTTATCCCCCGTTCCAGTCCCTGCAATAAGGGATCGCCTGGGTGCTGTTCTTAGCAGTGCACGATGGTGGCGTGAGTTGTGGTTGCTTAGCTTACCTTAACTGGCGAATTTCTGAGGTTTTTCGATTTAACTTGTAACTATAACTTCCCTTTAACAAAGTGTTTTCATTAAAATTTCATAGGTTTTTATTAGTGCAACTTAACCATAACGTCCCTTTAACAAAGTTTTTCAGTAAGTTTCATAGGTTTTTAGGCATGCTAATTTCATAGACAAACTAATATCATACTTACCCCAATATAGCAACATATTTTTTCCGATTCACTAAGTTTCACCTTAAAACTCTGCCATTCCCCACCTTCTAGCATCATTTTTAATATTTCTTTACACTTTTTGCTACTTTTTTAACTGTTTTTGATTGTGTTAACGTCTGCAAACATCTGATGTTATTTCAGACAGTGTCACGTGACCAATCATTCGTGCGCGCCTTGATGCCATGTCCATGCACTTCGCGAATGGGTCCCTGCTTCGTGAACAGTTCAAAACTGCATTTTCTGCTAATCTAGGAACTTTCAAGCTCAAAATGTACCCTTGTGAAGCTCCTACATCTATTCTTACTCATCATTATCCATTAACAATCTAGCACAGAGCACATACTTGGAAGAATATTAGCAAAATTGCTATTTATCTTAAAAATGGCATCAGCTATTGCCATCCCTCCTCCCCAAGAGCCACCACCACCACCAGCAGGATGACCCACATAACAGAAAACGTACAGTTCTTCAAAAGGCAGTGAAGAGGACCAAGAATATGAGATAGAGGAAGTGCCTACCTCTAGCACCAAGAGAGAATCATGGGTGTGGCAGTTCTTTACCACTGTTGGGAATGTAGCAAAGGCTAAAGCTACCAAACTGAAATGCACTGAGTGCAACATTGTACTCAGTCGCCGACATCATGGAAAGTACTCCTACGGGACCACCTCCATGCGCCGCCACACCAAATCCAACCACTGCAATGCTCTCAGAAAGGCTGTTACTCATCTTCCTCAACCAATACTGTTACCACTCAACCTACTTCTGTGGGACACAAAAGCCAACCTGCTTCTTTGCAAGCGATCAAAGAGTCTGTTGATCCATATCTTTCGAAGACAACAGTACTCTTGTATATACTGCAACACATCACTCTTCTGGGGGGAGAAATTTCGAAGTGCTTTTGAAGCTGTAATCAAGGAGCATGAGAAACACTGCCCCCTACCTTAGATGTAACACATGTGCAAAATGTTCCCCTGTCCACCTGTCCCTCCTTGTTAGTAGTTGGAGCCTCTTTCCTCCTTTCCCGCCCCAACTTACTTTCTGACCTCCCCTGCAAACAAAAAAAAATATATATATATTTTGTTTAGGACCACCTTTCACAGGTAAAGAATAGAGCTAAATCAGAGTAGACTCCATCAACTTTACATTTCTCAATAAAGTAGAAAACTCAATAATATTCTCCAACATTTCCATTAGCATTTTGTGTTATGCTTATATGGATCAATGTGGCTTTCATCCCCCGTTCCAGAGACTGGAAATGGGGATAACGGCCTGGCAGCCCAAGTTATCGGCCCAAGCAAAGCGAAGGCAGATATCAAGGGCTCTGGGCTGATATCCCCCATTCCAGCCCCTGCAACGGGGGATGAAGGACTTTATGAACCTGGGTTGCCAAAAAGGTAACCCAGGGTGCTAAAAAAAAGGATTTTCCATCCTGCAGCGGGACACGAGCAGCATCCTGCTATAGGAAGGACAATCCTTTTCCAAGATGGCCACTATGAAAAGGGAAGGTGCGGAGCTCCTTTTCAATGTCCATGGCAGCCTGCAGGAGGGACCACTGAAATAAGGTAAGTAGGGAGTGTGCGGGGTGAAATAAAATTCAAATGGGACGGAGTGTGGCGAGGAAGATGGTGGCGGTAGAGTGCTAGCCATCAGGCGGCTTGGAATGCAGGCTTGTACCGTGGTTGAAGCCTGAGTTACTAGCCACCTGATTGGCTGGCTCCCCCGCCCAGCGTGCTAATGGACAGTTGTATACTAGAGAAACATATAAAAGGACAGAAACAATTTTCTGTCCGAAATACTTTCTCTAGCATATAATAAGGACCATAATCGATTAACATTTATAACTATCCCCGGTCTCCACAGTCCTTTTTCCAGGCCATATGTATTTTAAAGACCCACATGGCACGTGCACACCATCGCACGGGCCAGCCCTTCTACACTTTTTAATTTTATATTTGTAACACTCCCTCAATGCCTGCTTTCAAACAATCACACACCCATCCACCAATCAATTCCAAAAACTGCACATATAAACCTATGACCATACTAAGCTTACACACACCAACTGACACTTAACAATCTTCTTCAAACCTTTTGCATCTGCATTTCCCTTACCTATGCAAAAACATTCTACACGATACTCCTATAAATGCACGTATGCATTGTGCAGTGAGAGAAGTGCATTCATAGAAGGGGCAGTACGAATGAGCAAGTGCTCATGAGATCCCAGGAGAGAAATGCCAAGGGATGGAAGGTGGGATACCACTGGCTAAATACTTTAGCAGAGGAGTCCCAAGGTTGGGATACACTGATGCATCTTATCTGTAAAATCTCTTTAACACATTTCTTTCAGTCAATTTAATAGTTTTTTTTTTTAAGTCAAAATGTTTCATGGTGTTACATCACTGTATATAAGTTACTAATAATTCCTCTTTTCATATACATGAAAGAATTATAAATCTCCTTTAAGAAACATATTTTTTACAACACATACTTAGGTCTGTCATTATCAAAAGCGCATGCTGAGTACAGAAATCATTGTTCAATTGCCTACGGCACGAGGCTCCACCATGAACCCAGCCAAACCAAATCACCCCTATTATTCACTGCACCTACCTTGCATCCTAGCTCATTGTCCACTATATCTTAATAATGTAACCAATGGGCAGTGCTCATGGCTTGCAACCACAGCCAGTGTCCATATCCATGAGGCATAGGCTTTGGCGATGCCGCATTCCCCAAAAAGCAAATCGGAGTTCACATTTGCATTTTTCGAGGGCAAGGACCACTAACCACACACCAAATGCATATCACTAGTTGTTCTGCTTACATTCTTACACTTTTGAAAAATAAAACACAAGACATATTTCCAAAAACATATTATCAGGTCCTTGCTAATGCTCGTCATGCAGGTTTGTGGTAATCTAGTCCACCACTTCAGGCTGTAACCGCAAGAAGAATATTTGTTCCCATTCAAACCTAGCACTTTAGCCAGGCCACATGCCCCAATAAGCAAATTACAGTACACATTTATCCTTGCTGACAGCTAGGCCATTTGCCCAAACACCAATGTTATATCACTGTGTTGTGTACTTACATTTTACAGTTTTGAAAAAAAAAACAACTGGACATATTTGCAAAACCATGCTTTCAAGTTCTTGCTCATCCTCCTCGTGCATATTGCTGCAATCCCATTGAGCACTTCAACCTGTACCCAAAAGCAGATTTCTTTTTCACATTCAACCCTATCCCAATTTCGAAAAACATTACCACATGGTCGGTACCTGGTGGCCATTACCTCTTTAACCCCATTGCTGGTTCCTGAGGCCATGTCCCAGACAATCTGGCCACTGTCCATGGGCACAGGCTATAACTCAGTCACCAAAGGTATATCACTATTATTTGTACCTACATTGCGACACTTTTCAAAAAAAGAAACACGGACACATTTGCAAAACCATGTTTTCAGGTCCTTGCAGGTGCTCCTTACACAGGTTTGCTGCAAATCCGCCCATGTTTTACTTTTTCTAAATGTCAAAATGTAAATACATACAACGAAAAAGTACAAAATACAGAGAATTGATTACCCTCTCTACACGAGCCTGGGAGTTATAGATGGGAGTGGTTGTCACATAGTATTTAACATTCACATAACATAGTGCTCACTCGGTAGCAAGACCAACTTAGATAACAGGAGACAACATGAATGAATTTTTAGCAAAATTAAGCTTGTTTACTGTTAATTGTACAAACGTTAAAAGAACAGTACTCAAAGAAGGACTGAACGAACGAACGAACGAACGAACGAACGAATGAATGCATAAATACAGACAAAACAGAAACTAAAACATAGAATCAGGGGGGAGTAAGTCACTCAGTGAACAATACTTTTTGCAGAATTAATTCATCTGACTACTATCGTTAGTAGTCTTTTAAGAGATAGTGAGTCGACATGTTTCGGCCATACATAAAAATTAAACATTATCTCGAGTTTTTTTTCGGAAATAGATGTCACAGCCATCTTCAGGACAGAGGATTTCTTCAAGGAAATCTTCACATAAATGATTTACTCCAATTTATGATGCAAGTGTAACATCACTGATCTATAAAAATACAAACAATTGATTATTAACTAAGAATAATTTTATGTTCTACTTAAGGTGATATCTGACAGCATATCTAATACATTGGTCTTCGAACAGAGCGTAAGGACATCCAAACATAGGTCATGGCACAACCAAACAGATGATATAATTGGGCCAGTGACTATCACTTTTTTACTTAATGGAGACATGAGACCGAAATTTGCTCAGAAGTGGGCTAATTTATATTAAACCCCCATATGTTTAGGGTTGTACATATAGACAAAGTGCAACAAGTGACACATAGTGTTTTGTGACAAATATCCACCTCAATCTCTTACTTGCTTCTCCAGGTTAGGTAAGAAAGAGTCGACGATAGGCACGTCCGACTGGGTTACGTGAGGAGCATGGCAGGAGGATGTTTTCTACAGAGGCCTGCAGGTCGGTGTTGATTTCAATAAGGGCCATATTAGGTGCATGGGATTGATGCAGTGTGTTTAGGGCTGTTGGTCATAGCTGGGTGCCAGGTGAGGTGCATTTGTGGAATTGGTGGGTGTTAAAGATGTGTTTGAGGGGTTGGTGCAGAACGTAGTGAGGAATAGATTGTGGTGTTGGTGTGGAGTGTGGTGTTAGCATTTTTGGCCTGTTGGCTACACCAGGGTGCCATTTGAGGTGCTACCGGTGTTTTGACTGTTGGTTGCAGTCAGTGAGGGAGTGTTGGTGTGGAAATTGAGGTTGACTGCACTTTGAAGTTTATGCGTTTGGTTTTAGCTGTTGGTTACATTTGGGGTTGATAGCGTTTTAGGTTGACTGTGATTTGCTATTGGTTACAGTCGAGGTGGTAGGCGGTGTATTGTGTTTATAGACTGTTAATTTGGCACATGTACACTGTGTAGAAAAGTGTGTGCATAGGCATTGTTTTCTGTGGAGGGTGAAACAGTTGGCGCTAGTGGTGTTAGTTATGTAGGTGGTGATCCATCATAGAAGGTGAGAGTTATGTTGGGTGTCGGTGTACATCACCTTTTTCTGTCGCTGGGGGTGCTCTGGCGACAATGGAAGTTCAGGGCGTTCTGGCGACAATAGCAGTTCAGGGCGTCTCTGTCGTTGCAGTTGGTTGCTGTGCAATGGTGTGCTGTAGGTGTATGTTGATTTGCAAGTGCCTGGATGCAATTTGTGTTTTCAGGAACTGTGTTCTGGTTGCACATTCTGCCGGTGGTTGCAGTGCATGGTGCATTTGGCTGTACAATTGTGTGCCGCAGACATAGGCTGGTCTGTGGGTTGTTGGATGCAGTTTTACATTTTGCCAGTTTAGGGGTTGTGGTGCGTTTCCAGTGTGCCTGGCGGTAGTTCAGGGTGCCTCTTTAGCTGGTTCTATTGTCTTGTGGCGGTTTGTCTACGAAGGTATGCTTTAGGATTGTATTCTATATTACCATCTGTAGCAGACAGCTAGCCAAACTGGTTTAAGAGCCTTTTTATCATATACATGTGTGTGTCCATTAATGCAGCCAACCTTTTACAGACACTCATCAAGGATTTCTTTTATAATGCCAAGATTTGCTGATGTTGAATGTCGTTCTTATGACAAAAGCCTTCTTGTCCTACAATATGATCATTAATATTGATGGCTATGGATAGATCAAGATTTGGGCTAAATAGTATATAGATTTTATAATTTGGCACGGTGATATGGTATCTCATCTTAATGCATGTTCTTTATAGCTAGACTCAATCTAGATAGTTAACATGTTAATGTCTATGATGAAATGGAGGAGCCCATGCAGGTCAATTTACCTTGTCAGCTCCTTTGTTAAAAGTCAGCCCGGGTTGCTAAACTGGTATCAGGAAAAAGGCGCAGGACTTGCGAGATTCAAGGTGCAATTGTGAATCAAGGTAAAGTGTGACCCAGTCAGATGTACAAGTTGACAAGAGTTCAAGAGAGTTTGTATGCCAGTATTCAATAGCTTACTTAGAGAAGGTGTACCAATTGGTGCTTTGGTGAGGTCACTAACAAAGCGTCATGGTGTGTGCAGCAGAACCCAGCTTATAGAAAAAAAAAGCAGTAGTAAGGCGCCCGGTGGTACAGCGGGCTGATAGAAAATAAGTGAACAAGTACGTTAAAAAATGTCTTGTAGATGAAACACGGCATACAATGATTATATATATACTTGTAAGTTACACGATCAAGACGCCGTCATCTGTGGACGCTGGAGGAGTACGCGTCTTGCCCGGAAACGGGCCTATTTAAATATGCCGGTGTCTAAAAGAAGACAACGTGAAAGGCACGTACGTATAAGTCACATGGCTTATGCTGATGTCAAAAAAGTAAACCTCAGTTCTTAAATTGGCAGGGACTAACACTGAAGTCTAGTGTGTGTCAATTACCAAACGAAGGCTGCACTACATAGAGACTGCACCGGGCTGTCAGAGAAAATGCCCGTATGTTCAGAGAAACGGGTATATGCAGAAAAGTGTTGCTAAACATGTACCAAGGCACTAAATGTGTCCAAACATTTGTGGATGCTAGCAGTGAGACACCTCTGTGTTTCATTGCATCTTGGGGGCTAGGTGCTGCTGTCTATGTGCCAGGGTGGATGTGCTTGAATCTATTGGCACGGTGGTGCCTGAATATACCAATGAAGTGGCACTGTTAAGAGCAGAAAGGTGGTCACAGGTAGCACAGTCTCAGAAGGGCAATCAGCTGGGGAGGCACATAATTACACTATAGCGTCAGAGAAAGTGTTAGAGTGCAGGAGATATGAAGTTATCCAAGAAGGCTATTCCATTCCACTGAGGAATTTAAGCCTTGGTTGACCGTGTTGAGGGTATAAATCCATCGTTGTTCGCAGCTGCTGAGTGACAGTTCCCTATTTCCGCCCCTAGTTGAAGAGGACATTTTTTGATTCACAAACCATTGGATGTTGGTGTATTTATGTTTGGTTGTTACGTAATGAGCGACTAGTGGTTTTTTATCTGTTTTGTTCTTAAGACACAACCTATGTTCGCATATACGTTGTTTTATGGATCTGCTAGTTTTTCCTATATATAACAGATTACAAGGGCATCTAATGCCATAGACCACACAGTCCGATGTACAATTGGAAAACTGTCGAAGAACCCACGTTCTGCCGTTTAGCTCAAGAGATTTAAGATTGTTTGTAAGAGAACAAACTGAGCATTGGCCGCATTTATGGTGGGCCAATTACTGGTGGTAAATTCCATAGCGTAGTTTGGGTTGGAGGTGCCTGTTCTTTCGGGTAAGTATGTACTAAGATATCTCTAAAAATGTTTTCCCATTTAAAAGCAAACCTTGGTTGCGCAGGGCAGAAATCTGAGGTGGATAAGATATGCCAGTGTTTTTTTTATAGTTTTGTGCAGTCCATTACTAATGGGGCTGAACATGCTAACGCACGTTATTCTTTCTTCTTGGTTTTTTGCTTCAGGGTGAAAGCATCTATTTCTGTTGGCATGTTGAGCTCTTTTGTATGCCGAATTGATCGATTTTTTTAGGATAGCCGTGTGTTTTCAGACGTTGTTTTAGGTCTTTCCATTCTAGAATATAGTTACTAAGATTGGAACCGTTTCTTCTTACCCTAAGGAATTGTCCTATGGGTAGGTTTTCTTATGCCGGCGGCCATCTTTAAAAACACAATCCATTGCAATCCTCCCAAACCACCAGTTGTGTTCAGGAGAGACCAGAACCAATCCCTTAAACATGTCTACCAGGAAAGCAACCCCCCTCCAGCGCAAAAAGCGTTTTTCAGATGATGAACTGACCATGCTGGCGGACACCCTAGCTGCCCATGCTGAGGAGATCAACCAGCAAAACCTGAAAAGGGAGGTGCAGCAACGCAAGAAGGAGATCTGGGAGGAGGTAGCCCGCAAGGTCTCGGCAGTTGGCACCACCCCACGGACAGTCAAGGACTGTAAAAAAAGGTGGGATGACGTCCGCCTCAGGGTACGGAACATCCTGGCCAGCAATAGGAGGGAGGCCATGGCAACAGGCGGGGCTCCCCACTCACCCACAAAACTTACATGCTGGGAGGAGACTTGCAGTAGCTTCATACAGATGGAGTCCATCGAGGGATTTGGGGAGATGGAGATGGGTGCCGCAACATCTGTAGATGGAGGTGAGTGACTCTGCAGATCCCTGTAGGGGAAACCATGATGTAGCACAAGTGATGTGGAAGAGAGTCTAGGCAAGGCAATACATGTCCCAACTCACACATCAACATATCCTTGTCCAGATGGAGGCCCAAACCCTGCCACACTGAAATGCATGCTGAGTGCCAATCCCATTACCAACACACAGCCAACACACACGGACCGTGCCCATGTAATACATCACACAAAGCCCAATACAACGGCATGCCACCTGCCTTGCAGCATCCCTGCACTGAGATGTCATGGCACATGCCAGTACACTTGTAAGATATGAATGAATGAATAATGAAATTCTCCACAGCACCATATGATGCATCTTGCATGTAACACCATCACTGAATGTAACACCATCACTGATGTCCTGAATCTCTTCTACCCCCCCAGGCACCGATGGAGAGGATGCCAGTGAGGAGACAGCCACAAGGGCATCCACGTCCCAGCACAAGACCAGTCACACAGGCAAGACCACCTACGGGGCAGCCTCGCAGGCCACACCGAAGGCCAGGGCGAGTGGCCAGTCCATGGCCGCACATGAGGGCCCCACATCAACGCCTGACACCGGGAGCACGGAGCTGGCAATACCAGTGGAAGGTGAGGCCAGTGGCCCACTGAGCAACATAGAAAGTGCATTGGAGGAGTATGTGGATGAGGATGGACTCACCCATGTGGCATGTCCACACTCCCCTAGCCTCGTGTCCACCCCCCAACCCCACACTCAGCCCTCACCCACCAGCGGCACAGATCCTCTGCTACACGATTCTGACCTTAGCAGCATCCCCAATGACAGCACTGCCAATGCAGGCCCAGTCGCAGCACCATCTACCACTGCTGCTCCCACCACCAACGTTGAGGCACGGCTAGCGAGGGTGGAGGCCAGACAGGACTCTATGTTGGACCTTCTCTGTCAATATGTTGCGGATGGGGAGGACACGAGGCGTGAGATTGCCCAGGCCAGAGCGCGAACACAGCCGCCAAAGTGGCGAACACAGCGTCAATGCCTCTGCAATGATGATGCGAGACAGTCTGGGGGCCATCACGCAGGTCCTCACCTCTATCCTGCTGCACATGCAGCAGCCTCAACCCACACCAGCCGTGCAAATCACCACGGCTTCCACCCCATCCTCCACACCCGCTTCCTCTGCACCCTATTCCTCTGCACCCTCCAGCCCTGTGCGTCCAACAAGACGGAGTGCGAGGCACTCAGAAATGCTGCCCCCGGACAACAAGAAATCCAGAAAATAGTGGGGGACAACAATGGGAGTGGGTCAGATGGTGTTGGTGTGGATGTTTTAGGGAGATTTCACTGGGAGGTTTTGGGAGTTCATTGGGGTTGTGGGGATTTCATTGGGGGGTTTTGGGAGTTCATTGGTGGTATGGGGATTTCATTGGGGGTTTTGGGAGTTCATTGGGGGTACCACATGGACCCAGTGTACAACGTGTCACTGACTCATATCTATCGACGTCCCTGTGGGTCAGAAGTATTCATCAATCAGTGATTGGCGTACTGCATGGCCATCTTGTGCATCACGTACCGGCAGGGGCGCTGCTTCTCCTCCGTCTTCATCCTCATCATCATCACCCGATGCAATGTCAGGTGGCATTGGTACATTTCTCTGGATGCACATGTTGTGCAGCATGACACAGGCCATGGCGATCTTTGCCACCTTCTCAGGCCTATAAATGAGTGCTCCACCAGACCTGCTTAGGCAGCGGAACCGCGCCTTCAACAGGCCAAAGGTCTGCTCAATCACTACACGGGTACGGGCATGTACCCAATTGTACTCCTCCTCATGGCTGTTCTGCAGGTTCCACACAGGGGTAAGTAGGCACAGCTTCAAGGGATATCCTCCATCACCTGCAAGCGAATACAAATAGGTCTATGTGAGTCACTCTGAGCTGCCACCTTCAGGATTCACAGCCATGGCCGCAGCTATTTGCTGTCGACATGCACATGTCCCTGTACGTATGCACAAATATTATTTAGATGCATTCTATACTGCATATGGGATGCTTGTCTGGATGGTGTTGTACAGATGATGCATGGTGAATTCTTGCATGCTGATGCCGATGTACTGTGGTTGCAGGACGATGTTTTGCCTCACATATTTGCTGTGTATACTACACTGTGCATGGTCACACTAGCCACATTGGCACAGTTGTAATCATGTTTAGTCATGCATTGCTTGACATACCCATGTTGGCCAGGTTGTGCGTCTTACATGTTCTCATTGATATACAGCATTGGCCCAATGTGTGCCAGTGATGTGTCGTCTTCGGTAGGGAGGTTCAGGTCAGGAGTGTTTAGCTCTGCGTGCATTTTCCACTCACCCCCCATTCCCACCCAGGTGGAGTATGCATCCGCCCCCCATTCCCACCCAGGTGGAGTATGCATCCCCCCCATTTACACCCAGGTGAAATATGCACCCCCCTATTCCCACCCAGGTGGAGTATGCATCCCCCCCATTTACACCCAGGTGAAATATGCACCCCCCTATTCCCACCCAGGTGGAGTATGCATCCCAACATATCACAACCCCGAAGCACTGCCATGGGCCTGTCAGGAAACTCACCAAGCAGCCAGACACGTGGTCCAGCATGTCGCTCCATGTGACAGGGTAGCGTGGAGTTATGCAGCACCATGGCATCATGTGTCGATCCAGGATATCGGGTGCAGTAATGTGTGATGATCTTGCTGGAGTCACATACCATATGCACATTGATGGAGTGGTATTGCTTGCGATTGCGGTACACTACTTCTAGGGCATGGGGGACTATCAATTCTACATGGGTGCAGTCGAGGGCACCAACACAATTGGGCATGCCTGCCAGTGCATGGAAGCCTACTTTGGTGTCCGTTATGTCCTGGGCAGTCCGTGGTAGGGATATGTGGGTGCTAGCATGCTTCAGGAGGGCATCCAGCACTTGGGTCAGCATGCGTGAAAATAGTGGTTGTGAAATGCCATGCAGCTGGCCCACTGTGTGCTGGTAGGTGACTGTGGCCAGGAAGTGGAGCACAGACACCACCTTTAGTAGTGGGGGGATGGCAGTGCGTATTTCTATGAGGTTGACAATGTCCACTATGGTGGTGATGGTGTCCCGGTCCAACCGGTACAGGGTGTGGATCTGCTCAGGGGTTAGGTTGAATGGACTGGGTCTGATGCGAGGGATTGGTGGCTGCCTACGAGGTACTACTGGCTGCACTGGTGGTAATTGCCTACCCTATCTCACCTCCCTCTCCTCCTGCGTCTCCTCTGTGCTGGCTGTTGCTGTGGCTGTTGTTGTTGTTGTAGTTGCTGTTATTGCTGTAGTTGTGGCAGTATAGGCATGTCTTCCAGCCCCATGATTGCAACAGCTAGAGGTATAATTTTGGTGTAGGAAGGGGTGTGGTGTGTGGGTGTACTCCTTTTGTACTGGGACAGGCTCCATTGACTTCACCTGTGGTGATTGTGTGCACCTGTGGCAGTTGCCTTGATTGCAGATTGCTGTTTACGGATGGTCGGCGATGCCTGTATGGCTGCCATTGTGCAGGCCCTAATTACCGCCTTCGGGATGCCGGTAATTGCATGCCCGTGTGAGTTGTGATGTCCTCCTATTACCGGCGCGCGTGCCAGTATGAAGGGGCACGGTATGGGCGGTATTGGTGGGTTGTCCGGTCGTAATGCCCCGGACCCGTTAAAGATGCCGGTATTACCATTCCGTCTTCCTTTTTTCATTACCTCCATTCTCGTAATGAGGCCAAATGTGTCACTTGTTGTTCATTGTCTATGTACAACCCTACACATATGGGGGTTTAATGTAAATTAGCCCACTTCTGAGCAAATTTCGGTCTCCTGTCTCCATTAACTAAAAATGTGATAGACTCTGGCCAAATTATATCATCTGTTTTGTTGTGCCATGACAGATTTTTGGATGTCCATACGCTCTGTTTCGAAGACCAATGTATTAGATATGTTGTCAGATAACACCTTTTATAGAACATAACATTATTCTTAGTTAATAATCAATTGTTTGTATTTTTATAGATCAGTGATGTTACACTTGCATCATACATTGGGGTGTACCATTTATGTGAAGATTTCCTGGAAGAAATCCTTTGTCCTGAAGATGGCCGTGACATCTTTTTCCGAAAAGAAGCTTGAGATAATGTCTAATTTAATGTATGGCCAAAACATGTCGACTCACTATCTCTTAAAAGACTACTAACGATAGTAGTCAGTTGAATTAATTCTGCAAAAAGTATTGTTCACTGAGTGACTTACACCCACCTGATTCTATGTTTTAGTTTCTGTTTTGTCTGTATTTATGCATTCATTCGTTCAGTCCTTATTTGAGTACTGTTCTTTTAACGTTTGTACAATTAACATTAAGCCTAATTTTTCTGAAAAATTCATTCATGTTGTCTCCTGTTATCTATGTTGGTCTTGCTACCGAGTGAGCACTATGTTATGTGAATGTTAAATATTGTGTGACAACCACCCCCATCTGTAACTCCAAGGCTCGTGTAGACAGGGGTAATCAATTCTCTGTGTTTTGTACTTTTTCTGTCTTCACACTCCCCTTTGAGAATTGATCCCCCTATAACAGAAAATGTGGGAGTCTACCTTTCTTTTGAGATACCCATACATACAAGGGTCATATAACTTAGCCCAAACTTGACAAAATCCATTCACACTTTTCACAAACATTCAAGGTTGGGTCTATAAACTTTCAGAAAACCTTTGTCCACATTTGTCAAACAGCAGAGTTATGAGCCATCTACAAATGTTGAGACCACCCTCTAATTTTGCCCCCTCTTACAAAATCCCACCAAACTTTGCTAAAACATTCATATCTAGGTCTACAACCTATTTGCAAACTGAAATGCAGATTTGTCGAATAGAACCACATTTATAAGTCTTTAAATAATTTGGGGCCTCCCCCCACTAAAAGTGTTCCCTCTTGACGAATCAGCACCACACTTTGCAGAACCATTTAGAATCGGTCTAGAATGAAAATCCAAAATGTCATGAAGTAACATTGAGTGGCGCCAAAGTTATAAGCCATCCAAAAATTGATGTTAACCAAGTCTGTAATGCACAAATAAGCATAGGTGTCCCCGAACATCTCCGATGTTCACAAACATCATATGACTGCACTGACTGTTTGCGGACATCAGAGAAGAAACACACCTGTTTTTTGGCTTTTTATGGGCATATCCCATCCCATGATCATTTATCCTCAACTCCCCAGAGATTGTTTCATTAGTTTGACAAGTTCAATGTTGTGTTTTTTAATATAGTTTTACCGTGGTGTTCGCGGATATCAGTGGATGCTCGCTGAACCAACATGGCAGGCGTTTACAAAAATTGGATGGACCTCACGCTTTTCGACATCCAATCAGCAGGCAAGTCTGATGTCCATGGACCACACGCCGCCCTCTAGGCCAATTGGAGGCCCGTCCACGGACCAAACAAGGAAGTGACCGTACCCATATATCACACAATGCTGACTCTCCTGTGAGACTGCAATGTTTTATAAAGATTTGTTAAAAAATAAAAAAAGTTATTAAGCGTCCCAAAATTATTTTTTTCCTAGAAGTGGGGCCTACTTCCCATTCATTTTCCCTTAGACAAAAAAGGTCAATTTTTTGAAAGTGCACACCCCAAACCGCTGGACGGATTTGGACCAGGTCCAAAACAACTTCGACACGAAGCATTGACTCGCAATCCATGCATGGTATAGGGTTATTCCATGCAGTAGTTATTTAAAAATTTGACAACGAAGGGGGTGCCAACTTCTTAAAAATAGATAGCTATATCTTGGGGATTTATCCAAAATCGGGGGTATTTAGAAATGAAACGACTGCCATCTTGTTTTTCTCTCGATGAGTGGCTATATCTGAGGAAATGGGTAAATGAAATTCAGGAAAATAGCTATTTGCAGGTGCCATCAGGCTAGAGGGGGGGTTTGGGTAGAGGGCACCAAGTGAATTTTGGGAATTTGAGGGGTTCTATGGACTTGGTTTGCAACACAAAGCTTTCTGTAGTGTCGGCTACAGCCTCGAATAGCCGACATCTCAAAGCAAACTACATCACAGAAACCGCGTGTTGTGGGGGAAAAGGGAGAGGCCAGGGCAGAGATGTCATTTCACCAAAATGCCAGGGGTAGCGGAAGTGACATCACACGACCCTTGACACCTGGTGACATCACAGGAAGTGATGTCATTTGACACCTGCCCGAAGTTATATTACAGGATGCAATGGAATGCAACCTTTTACCTGTTGACAAAACAGGAAGTGCTATCACATAGCATTGTACTCTACAAAAAATATGGTTATGATATCACTATAATGCGATGTACATGTCATACAAGAATGGATCGCCATATGTATCATTAAGATCAGTGTGTATAGGCCCATATTACCAAATCACTGTGAATGCAAGCAGACGTCCATGACCAAATGATAATGATGTGTTATTCTATAGCACTTGCGCTTAAACACTTTATATAGAAAAAATTTACACCCAATATCAACCAACCTGTGTTGGTACTCATTTATCGACCTCAGAAGGATGAAAGGCTGAGATGAGGCGTTTAAAAACAGACTAAATCAGTGACTCACCCCCTGATGTTTGCCTGAGATAAACCTTTAATGAATCTAGCAATTATTCTATAGAAGTCCAGAAAGACACATCATTTGGTAGTCCTGATCTTTCTTATTTAGGGTCAATACTGAAAGTGTTAGACTTGTGTCACTCCTTTTCTTCTTTTTCTTCTTTTTTTTAAGGGGCTTTACAAAAAAAAGAAAAAAAGAAACTTTTTTTCTTTTTTTTCTAGTAGTCACAAGGGTGACCACAGATGTCACAAGGGAGACCTCAGAGGTCGCAGTTGCGACTTCTGGCGACCCATAAATGACGTCCCTGGCCATGGGTGGCGAGGAGACCATTTGGGGAGAGAGGGCATTTGTTGAGAACCTGAGGGGGCAGAAAAGTATATTTTTCTGGCTTGTTTGCCAATATTTGTGGATATATCCAAGGCTTTGAAGGACATCGGGTACCTGCGGTTAAGAGTGGTTCCATTCTTGCGGTTATATATTTTGGGATGTCAGTGTTATATTTATTTTTGAAAGTTATTTTCATGGGTATAGTGATGTTGGGGGTGAAAAATCACATGGTCAGTGACACGGTACACTGCATGAAAATGATAGTTTAGAAATGTTCTCAGATTGGTACACCATTGCATAACCTCATCTTTACAACAGTTTACACAGCTATTGTAAATCGTTTGCAAACAGAATGTCTACTTGGAGTTTACAAAACATTTGAATGAGTGTACACATTGTTTGCAAACATTTTACAACAATGTAAACTATGTGCAAAACCTCGTGTTTACAATTGTTTGCTTGTTTGTACACCATACCAAACCTATGGTTTGAAAGATTTACAAATGTTTTGCAAACCAATAACAAAACATGTACAACAGTTTACAACAATGTTGCATACCTTTTGTTTTAATGGTACACGAAAATGTGTAAACCCTTCGAACCATAATTTTGGTTAGGTTTACAAAAAAGCAAACATTGTAAATGCAAGGTATTGCATGTGGTTTACATTTTTGTAAAACATTGGCAAACAAGGTGTGCACTCATTTAAATATCGTATAAACCTGAGTAAACATTACGTTTGTGAAATGTTTAAAGGAGCTTTGTAGACAGGAATGGTGATGAGCCAAGTAATCACCTGTGCTGGGCCTGTGTTGAGAGAATAATATTTCACTGGTGATGCCTGCTGCATGTGACTAGGTGGGGGGCCATAACCCAAAGACCCCAAAATGTCAAACTGGGTTAAGGAAAAAACCTTCGAGGGAACTTTGCACATGAGGTAATCTTGATTGGTAGTAACGGTGATGTATTGGCCAGTTCATGCTGGAGTAATGAACTTATTCAAACGTTCTGCACAAGTAATAGGGTAGCCTGTATGTTCAACGCGGGTTCAACCATGCCCCTGGACTCGCGCGTGGGTTGAGGGATCTCAGTTAAGAGGCATTTCACACCTGGTGCACGTTATAATTTCTGAATGTAAAAAAGTGGAAATTATGACAACTTTATTTCGATTTCTTTTGAGGCAAAGGCTTCTTGTTTGGACTGTTAGGAACTGTGGATCACACGAGGAGTGTGGAAACTACAGTGCTGGTAGGTTGGGTGCTTGTAGGATGAATTCGGCAACAGAGGGGAATGTGGGGTGCATTTTGGAAATGAGTAGAACATTTATGGAACAGGAGTAAAAAAAGGTAGTCATGTGTACTCTGGTTGGGAGTTCTATGTGAATTTGGCTTAAAGAAGAGCATGTTGGCCAAGGTCAAATGAATCACTGTATACTGCAGGGACATGCATAGGGTGGCTAGGTGTAAGGAAGATCTGGAAAAAAGTGAGGCAACAGGGCAAAAGTGTGAGACAGGTTTTCAGTGTAATTTCCTGTTTGTGTTCTATGTATTTACCCTACTCTCCCCCTGCCTATCTATTATTATTATTATTATTATTATTATTATTATTATATGATTATTATTATTATTACTAATATTATTATTTACCTCTCATAACACTCTTTCTGGTAACAATAACTTCCCCTTACATATCCACAACCTCAACCTAACCCTCTTCCCCCAACTGGTTGCATGGAGATGGCCAGTATATTCAAAATAGACATCTCTTGTCAACCAAGTTGGGAGGGTTGTGTGCATGCGGCTTCTGTAGTTGGGTTGAGAGTGCCGATATGCAGGTCTGACACAACCATTCTGACCTCCAAGCCAAACGGTCTCTCCTTGGCATAAAAGATACATCACTTGATTGTATATACACCTACCTTGCCCCTAGGCACTTTCAAGTGTCTTGGAATAACCTTTCCTCCACACCCACCCCTTTCACTGTTGGGGTTACCCAAGGGTCACTCCTAGGTCCTATTCTCTTCACTCTCAAAACCTCTGTTCTCTGTGCCCTTAACTCCTTCTACAACTTCAAATATCAGCGTTTTGCTGATGACACCCAGATGTTCTTAGCTTTTCTCTCCCTATCTCACAAACTAAGAGACAGCATCTCTCACCGCCATACAATATTGGAATCATCTCACTCGCTCATACTCAACTCCACGAAAACCAAAGTAATCTACTTAACTACCCAACACACAATCCCCCACTCTCGCCCTCCCTTATTTCTCTCTCCTGACTACCATCCTTACTCTCCTTCTGCTCGCAACCTTGGTGTTGTATTTAACCAACTTCACAACGTTTTTCTCTTTATCTTGAAATCTGCTTCGGCTGCCAGACTAGACCTTGTATCAGCAAAATACACCATCTCCATTCTTTCCACACTGCCAAACACTTAATAACCACCCTAATCCTAAAACTGATTACTGTGCTAGTCTTCTTTATGGCCTTCACAACTATGCTTTCTCACCACTGAAAAAAATCCTTACCTTTGCTGTCCACACACTTTTCAACCTTCCTTGATTTACCTCTACCTCCTTGTCCCGCCACCAAATTAATTGGTGGAACTTAGAGCTAAATACAAACCTCTTCTCATCATTTTCAAAATGATAAATGTCAGTGCCCCTCATTATCTAACTGCCCACCTCACCCCCTTAAATCCCCCACACACTTTAAGATCATCCTCGGCACACCACCTGGCCACCACTCTTTCTCCCCCCTGTGTCTTTCTCATTTCTGATCTCCATCTTTTCTCCCTCCCCTACTCAGGAATGGACTTCCTCTGCCACTCGGCTCAATTCATTCTCTACCACTATTTAAATCCAACCTAAATGCCCTGTCAGGGGTGGAGTCGTTCTAACATCTCTTCACCTTTTCTGCCTCTCCCCTGACCTATCTACGCAATGCCCACTGTACTTTTCACTGTCCCCTAAACCTCATAAAGTTGCACTTTGTCCACTCTCCCTTACTTACATTTTATGTATTGTATGGGTGCAGAAGGAAGGGACTGACACACAAGTGGCATGGTATTGGCTAGAGTATTTTATTAATTCCAAAAATAAATAGAAAACCCTAATCGTTCCTAACTTCTAAGACAGGTTTCCCTGCCGCAACTGAACACTAAGATTCTGTCAGGATGTCCATGAAAGCCATGAGTAGCCTTCTCTGCTTGTCCTCGCTCCCTGCCTGAGCCCTTTTCCAGGTTCCCTCCTTCTTGCCCTCCTCCCAGCCTGTCCTGACCTGTGATTGGTTTGCCCAGACTCCATTGAACCTTGTGTTAATTACTTGATATGAGGAGCGGCCCGCTTTCTATGCTGCCACCATGCTCATGGTAAGGTCTGGAGCTCCTGCTCTTTGTGCCAGAATTCTTGATTTAAAATATTCCATTAGTAGCCTTCTAGACGTGTCTTGGCTCGGCTCTCTGACTGGGCCCTTTTCAGGTTACCTTACTCCCCGCCCTCATCCCAGCCAACCCTGAGCCCTGATTGGTTGAGTTGCCCCTTAAGACAAGATCCTAGGGCAACCCATTGCCCTTGTAGTCCCCCTGCAGCTAAGGGCCCCGGGGCATAGGGCATCTCCCACTGTTGCCGGTGTTTGCCGTGGAAGTATGCAGCGCAGTCGTCCACCAGCAGCGATTGACAAGGTAAGAAAGGGTTGGGCAGGGGCACAGCCATTACAGCTCCCTATTTAACTGTCCTCCTCTCTTATTATTGCTATTATCTAATATTGCAGTCTGCTCCACTTGGCAGTTGTATGATATCCTTCTCTGGCATCAGTTGTTTGTCGTAATTAGCCTGGGGACTTTTCGCCCCTTCTAGGAAAGCCGAATCTCTGAGTTCTTGCATGCCTTGTTTGAAAATGAGGCTGTTCCCCCCTTTCCTAGGAAAGACAAATATGTATGTTGTTGCATTTGCTGCTGGGTTTAAAAATTAGGTTTTTCCATTTTTTCTAGGAAAATCGAATCTTGCATTTGCTGCTGTGTTAATAATTAGGCTTTTCCCTGGCTTCTAGGTGTCATGCTTTCTGCTATATGTTGTAACTTAGGCCTTTTTCCCCTCCCGGATACTTGACTCTAGATTGTGTCAGTGCTGGTGTCGTGCTCTGCAGTACCTCCCTCTCTCCCACTTCCTTCTCTCTGCACTCTCCCTCGATTGGTGCTCTCAATCAACCCTGTCTTCTCTAATTGCGTTTCTATTTCCTATCCTACCCCTCTGACGAAGCATGAAAAGAAAAGTTCAAGAAGGATCTCCTGGTCTCCAATCCAGGCCTGCCCATCGCTGACACCTATGTCGATGCTTCTTCCAGGCAGACTATCGCTGACATCCTCTTTGTCGTCCCTTCGTGGGACCTTTGGATTCCCCTTATGGTCTCAGTGCTCTGCCCTTTCCATTCCTCTCCCATTATTGGTGTAGGTACTCTTGGTATCCTTCCCGTCCTTTAGGGATCTCATTAATGTCGACTTAAATGGCACTGTCATGGCCCAGAGCTCTCAGCCCAACCGCTGCCTTCTTTAAAGGTGTCTTCCCTCTCTCATCAACTATCTCACCTCTCCTGCAACTCCTCCTTCTGCCACCCCTCGGGCCCCTCTACCACCTCCGACGGCTGGACCAAACTCCGGTACCCCTCCTCTGAAGACTTTCAAAAGTGGCAACATACTCCACTTAACTACCCTCAACTCTTGCTCTGCTGTCAAACATGCCTCTGACATCTACCACCTCCTTGAAGACCTTGACCTAGACATCCTCTGTCTCACCAAGACATGGTTCACTGCTAGCTCTGTCACATGTTTTGACACTCTCCTCACTGAGGGGTACAAGATCCTCTCTAAGCCTAGGCATAACTGTCCCGGGGAGGAGTTGCCCTGATCTTCCCTGAGTGGGTCTCTGCTACGATCATATCCCTGCAGGCCTACTCCTCTTTCCAATGCCTTATCTGCATGCTTGATGTCTCTCCCGGCCTCTCTCTGAATCTGGCCACCATCTACAGGCCCCCTAGCCAGGTCTCCCACTTCCTCTCTGAAAGGGCTGACCTCACCTCTTCTCTCCTTGCCTCCTCCTCTAAGATGTCAATATTCACCTCAACTCCCCTGATGCTGCCTCCGGGCTCTTCTGCAACCTCTGTGACTCTCTTTACCTCTCCATTCTTCCCTCTGGGCTGACACAATCGGCCGATCACACCTTGGATGATCTCATCTTTTCAGACATCACCAGCTCCAACCCTCTCATTACTCCTCTCCTCTGTTCTGATCATGCTCGTCTGTCCTCTCATCTGGACCTTCTGGGTCCCCAAGCTAAGCTCCCAGCTGCATTGCCAACCTCCTTCTCTGTCATTCGACCTATGAAGCGAGTGTCAGTTGCCACTTTTGCTGCCATCTTCACTCCCCATCTTACTCCTGCCACTGACTCTCACTCAGACACAGCCCTTATTAACCTTCAACTCTCCCACTTCAACACTCTGGACATCCTTGCCCCTGTCATGAAGATCTGCATCAAACCTGCCTCCAAGTGCAAATCCCGGTATGACTTCCGACCTGGCCGCTCTTAAACGCAAGTTCCGAGTGGCTGAGTGGAAGTGGCAGGCATCGAGGACATTCTCTCACAAACTGGCCTGCCTCCTGCTCCAAAGGCAATACAGACTCTCCATCTGCTCTAAGAAGAGGGCCTATATCCAAGCCTGCATCTCTGCGGCCACAAACAACACGACTTAACTTTTCAAAATCTGGAAGGATCCCACCAACCGTACTGCAGTCTCCACTTCTTCTCTGCCTTCCCTTGCACTCTGCACTTCTCTGGCCTCTCATTTCATTTCTAAGCCTCAGGGCATCTTGTCCTCACTCTACTCTACTCCTCACCCTTCTCCCTCACCTGTTCTCAGGCCTCCTTGGCCCTCCTCAACCCTCCCCTCCTACTCTCCTCTTTTTCTCTGATAACACCTAATGAGATTTCTAGACAAGTCTGCTCTATTAAAGTCTCCTCCAAGCAGGTGCTCCCCTTCTCCTCCAGAACTATCAAGGACAACATTGTCTCCCTTGCTCTGGCTTTGGCCGATTTCTGCAATCACTCCTTTGCCACTGGATCCTTCCCCTCACTCCTCAAGCACACCCTTGTGCATCCTCTCCTCAAAAAGCCTTCTGCCGACCCTTCCTGTCTGACAAACTACCCCCGTATCTCCATTACCCCCTTCCTGGGCAAACTCTTGGAGAAGCTGGCCATCTCCCAGCTTATCCACCACACTGAATCTGTTGGTTGTCTCCACGACCACCAGTCTGGCTTCAGAGCTGCTAGAGGCAGGGAAACGGCTCTCCTGAACACCTGTGAAGACCTGCTCTCTAATCTCGATTCCAGATCTTCTGTTCTCATACTTCTTGACCTTTCCTCTGCCTTTGTTAGGGTCAAGCATGTCAACCTGATAAATCGGCTCCATGATATCCTTGGCATCATGGACCTCACTCTGGACTGGTAGACCTCCTTCCTCTCGGACCGTCCTTCCCAGGTTTAACTGGGCTCTTTTCTCTCCGCCATCTCACTCTCGACCTGCAGAGTCCCCCAAGGCTCTATCCTCTCGCTATGGCCTTTCAACAAATACCTGGCCACTCTAGCCCATCTGATCCCCACCTTCTTTCCTAACTTCCAGTGTGATGCGGATGACACACAGCTCTCCTTCAAGCTCCCCTCCTCTGCCTCCTCCTCTTCCTCTCTCATTCCTGACTGCCTTTCTGCTATTCAGGCATGGCGCACTGCTAACGATCACTGCCTTAATGCCAGTAAAACATAGATCCTTCTCATTGGAACCCTGCTCCCTCTTTCCATCCCACACTCTGGCCGCCCTCCATGGGCCCTCCCTTCACCCTCCTGTGAGGCAAAAAACCCTGGTGTCATCTTCAACTCCTCGCTTTCCTTCTCTCCTCACATCACAGACATTGCCAAGAAGGCTCACTTTCAGCTGCAGAGCCTCAGAAACATTCTCCCTTTCCTCACCTTCCCCCGAAAGTCAATGTCTCCAGGCCTCTGGTCCTCTCCAGGATGGACTACTGCAACAGCCTCTTACTTTATCTGCCTAACTCCTCCCTTCACCCCCTAATCCAGAATTGGAATGCAAGACTTATCCTTGGCCTCAAGACCACAGACTGTATCTCCCCAAACCCTAGAATCGTTCCACTGGCTCCCAGTTGCTGTGAGGATCAAGTTCAAGACCATCATCCACGAGGCATTCTGGGGCTTGGGACCCCTCTACAGTCAACTCTCCCTCCCTAAATAGCTCCCTGCTAGAACCCTTCAGTTGTCTAGCTCTAACTCTCCGCAGATCAGACACTTTTCCAAGCAGAGGGCGGGGTGCAGGGGGTGGGGGAGGGGAAGATCACTCTCCTCCACAGGTGTCACCCTCTGGAATGGCCTACCTGCCTCTCTCAGACTTGAGACGGATCTCCTGAAGTCCAAAAGTTCCGGAAGCTTCTAAAGACCCTCCTTTTCTCTTCTCCCTTCCCTCTCCCCCTCCCCTGCTAATGTCCATGCCTGCTTCTTGACTGGCTCCCTGGTTCCTTCAGAATCTTACAGGACACCAGCCCCCCCCCCAATACCTTATACCCCTGCACTTGGTTTCCCCTACCCCCCCAACCTGCACTTGCCCATCTGGGCACTAGCCTGGCTGGGCCTCCACCGGTGTAGCCCTTCCAGCCCCTTACCTCGCCCTTAGCTTGTGTACCTTCTTTCATTGGCACTCTCTGCTTTCCCCTGGCTCTGTCCACCTGGCCTCCCCTGACACTCACCTTTCTCACGGGCCCTGCCACCCTGATTGGCACTCCCCCCTCCTCCCCTGCACTTCCCTTTACTGAACTTGCATGATCTGAAAATCACAAGGCCTAGTAGGATCATTTTTGTTTTTGTCCTCCCTGTTTCCCCCACCCTCTTATCTTGTTGCATCTTTGTGTATAGATGCATTATAAATACCCAATAAATGAAATAAAATCAAGAGTCCACTGTCCTGTCTGAAAAACCTATTTCCAGCCTTAGACATATAACTAAACTAAAGAAGTGGTATCTCTCCTTGGTCCAGATGAATAATTATCTTCATCTAGACAGTGGGATATAGTTCCAATGGTTAGGTGGGACTGTTTCTGAGGGAATGACTCCCTTACCCAGCTTGCAATCCCTTTTCAAAAGCACAAAACAAAGTTCCAGGTTGGAAGCTCCAAAATAGTAACATTCTCAACAGGTACAGTTCCAGTTCAGAACATCACCATTGTTTATAGCTCATAGGTTCTTCACTATTGGGTTATTGGAAAAACCCTCCTCTCTCTAAGTATCTCGCCTCTTGATTTATTACCACCAGGGGGAATGGTTCCCTTCGCCCTGGACTAGGTGCTCCAGGAGAATGTCTCCCTTCTCCTGGTATTCAAGTAGCACCCTCTGTCCACACTAAGGGGAATGACTCCCTTCCCCTGGTCTTTTTTGGGCTCAATTTCACAATACCTGGTGGAATCTCTCCCTTCCCTTGGCCCTTTGCAGGCTTCTCATGGCAGTTCCAAGTTGCAGGAGGAATGACTCCCTCCCCCTGGCCTTTATAAAATGTCTTAAGGCAGTTCAGAATGCCAGGGGGAATTATTCCCTTCCCCTGGCCTTTTTCAGGCTTTTCAGTATACTTCACAATTCACAGGTCCAGAAGGAATTTCTCTCTTGCTCTGGCCATTCTTTAAATCTCAGGGCCTTTGGGTATTCTTCTTCTCCCAAGCTCCACTAACTTGGTTTACTCTCCAGCCAAGTATGGTTTGTTTCTCTTGATAGCTTTTCATGAGGATGATCTCTCACCAGGTATCTTTTGTTCTCTAAGATTTGGTTTGCCCCACAGGGGCAAGGAAGGTCTCTCCACTCTTCCTACCTCGATTGGCAAGAGTCCTCAGGATTCCCCAGCACCTTCCTGGGCACCCTCTGCATACCTTTTGACTTGGTTTGCGGGGCCTCCAGTATCTTCTGGTGTCTGTGGTTCGCCTTGGCTTCCCCTTTGCTCTTGCAATCCATTCTCGTGCTGTGGGGGCTTTGCCAAACTGGTCTCTCCCCAAACCTTGGGCCTCTTGCAGACCGCTTGGTTCCCTGCTGCTCTGGTTCTCCAACCTTCTAGTAAGCTTTTCTTTCTTCCATCTATCTTGGATGCCAAGTTTCTGCTGCACATGTCCTGGTCTGCAGCGTCTGCCGTCAGAGATGCTCCGCTCCCCTGTTTTGAAGATCCTTCAGGGTCAGAATGACACCGGAGGTCGTCCATTCATACGTTTTAAGTTGTGGTTTGCGTGGTTTTCTTTTTTAGCAACTGGACCGCTGTTCTAGTTTCCCGTATTGATCTTCAGGGCTCTGCACTTCTCCCTCGTCCCAACATTACCATTGTGGTTCTTCACTGGATCATATGGATTCTTCTTCATTCCAGTCATTGACTTTGTGTCAAATGTGTAGTCTGCACACTCTTCCTCGTCTCAGTACTTTTCAGGAAGGAAATTCAGTTTCCTATTTTATACATGCACATGGAAGTGTGAGGTACTGAAGTAACAAGAGTGTCTGAGGAGGGTGAGAGATAGTGTGGAGCTCAGTGTGCATATCACGTTCTCCCTGGATAGGCATCCCTAGTCCCATAGGGGGGATCCTTCCCCATGAGATCCTCCTGCTGAGTACACGACCCAGGGCCTCAGGGGAAGGGGCTCCCCACAGGGGAGAAAGGATGACATCCAAATCCTTTGACACGCCAGGCATCAGGTGAGCGTCGCTTCCCCTGCCCTCTGAGGCAACCTTGTCAATTGTTTTCACCCCTGCAGCCCGGCGTTTGCTTTCCCCAAATCCCTCTCTCCCCACCATGCCTTTGTCCCGACTCCAGGCCTGCCCCCGGACACTGATTGGTGCGTTGGTCCCATTGGTTTGCAACAAGGGTCTTGCCCTCTGCAAGCGAGCTCCCTGTGCGTTTTCCACCCCAGGTATCAGGTGAGCATCGCTTCTCCTGCCCTCTGAGGCAACTTTATCAATTATTTGCACCCCTGCGGCCCAGCGTTTGCTTTCCCCAACTCTCTCTTTCCCCACCGTACCTTTGTCCCGCCTCAAGGCCTGCCCGCAGACACTGATTGGTGCGTTGGTCCCATTGGTTTGCAACAAGGGTCTTGCCCTCTGCAAGCGAGCTCCCTGTACTTTTTCCACCCCAGGCATCAGGTGAGCGTCAGTTCCCCTGCCATCTGCGGCATCTTTGTCTATTGTCTGCGGCCCAGCATTTGCTTTCCCTGACTCCCTCTCTCCCCACCGTACCTTTGTCCTGCTTCCAGGCCTGGCCCTGGACTCTGATTGGTGTATTTGTCCCATTGGTTTGCAACGAGGGTCTAGCCCTCTGCAACCAAGCTCTCTGTGCCTTTTCCACCTTCAAACTCCTCAACAAAGCAGGGGCTGCTTCACACTCTGGGCTGGCCTGGACCACCACCCATGCGCAGTGCCCATGATGACCATGCGGAGGCAGGGGCACACTGTGCACTGCACTAGGTAAAATATGTAATTATGTTTTTTTAGTCAAACCTTAAGTCTTTCACAATGCATAGAAACAAGGGGGTGGTGCCAAATGTAGCAGCCAAAAGTGGAGACTGGTGAACTTTTCAACTGGAGAGACAAAGATATTTGCCACTAATATGCAAGACCAACTGAGCGTAGTGATGGAGCCCAAACTTACCAAAGGAGATTCAGGGGTGTTCTCCCAGAGAACATTTTTGGAATAGTCATTTAAATTGGGGGAATTTTACAGCACACAACATGTAAAAAATTGGGTAAAAAAACAAGACTGTTTGCAATTGGATTGAAAAAATCCTAAAGATGCAAGTCATCAAGAGCACATATACGCGTTTCCCAGCACATTTTCTTGTCTTTGCCCTCACAATATGCCAGTATAACTAATATTTTAAGCTGGCTGTGTCCATATACTTCCATTCTGGCTGAATCAATAAATGTCAGTATTCCCATGAAAGAACATACTCACGTTTGCTTCGTGCATAATACCAGTAAAGATACTATAGGAAAACATGTCCAAACACACTCTGTCAATATATGGCAGTACCCCCACTTAAGAATATACTCCCGTTGGTTTGGACATTAAAAATGCCATTCCACAGTAAGAATACATGTCAAAACTGGCTCCAATGTACACCAGTCTCGACATGTAATAATACTTATAATGCTTGCTTTATGTAATGTAATGTAATAGGGCATTTGTATAGCACCTATTACCATTGGTATGTCTCAAGGCGCTGTAGGTGAACACCCTCAGAGGACCGAAGCCTGTGGAGTGGGAGATTAGTCAGAGGAGAATAAAATGCCTGTGTGCCTTTTAGCCAATACGAACGTAGGTAGGGGTGACCAAGTCCCTGCTAGCGACCCACATCGAGCTGGCTTGTGGATGGGTGCTGTGAGGTTGTAGGGAGTGTGTGCTGGAAGAGGTTTGGTGCTTGGCATGTTGCAGTGAGAATGGATTGTGGTAATGTTGTGGGAAGATTGGGTGTTGGGGAGCTGGGGTAAGGGGTGGGCGATGTGGGTGGTGGGTATGCAGTAATACCTCTCAATCTACTGACTCCACAAGATGTCTGAATGTGGGATGGGTGATCCCATTAAAGTCAATGGAAGCTAATGCATTTTTACTGTTGGTAAAGAATCTCCTAGGCGGGTGGGTCTATTGAAGTTTATGGAGAGCATGTGAAGTGTTGGGAGAGTGAAAAGGTGTCCAAGGTAGATGTCACAATAAAAAAGAGGGGGAGTTGTATGTGCTGGGTTTAGGTTGGGTGGTGGGGTGATTCTGAAGTGGTAGAGTAGGTTGAGTGGTGGGTGTGCTATGATTCCCTCCCGGGAGGAAGGAGGCTGGAGTTATTGCCCAAAGAGTTTTTCATTTTAATAATTACACTTACATGCCAACATGCTCCATTCCATTTGGAAGATGCATTTCCAGGCCTGGTTTAAATCTTGCATTCTGGGATTTGTGGTCCCAGATTGCCCAATAATAAATTTGGGACTAAAAGTCACAGAATGCAATGTTAAAATCAGGACTGGACAAACATCTCCGGAATGGTATGGGGCATGTTGGAAGCTACAAGGCTTTCAGAAGAAATTACACAAAAGCCATAGAATGTGCATGCAATCGCACCAACAGACACTCAACCTGCTGAGTTTCTTTCCAGATGTGGGTCGTGATCATTAATTAATTATATGTCAATATTCTTTAGTGACCTGAAAGAAAAAAAAGTCAAAGGGCCTCATTACGACCCAGGCGTTAAGGGTTAACGCCGTCGTTAACCCTTAACGCCTATTCTGATTTTAACGGCTGCTCTTAGCAGCCATTAAAATCCATGGCGCTAACCTGCCATGATGCTAATTACGCCACCGTGATTTACGGTGGCGTAATTAGCGCCTTCCCCACTCCCATTATGCCCTATGGGGCAAAAATGGGAATGGGGAAGGGAAAATGGGAAATGGGGATTTACCGCCCCACTCACCTTGGAATGGGGCGGTAAATCCGCCATCCACCATGGTGTAAACACAGTTTACACGATGGTGGTAAAGTTGGCGCAATTAGCGCCTGGGTCGTAATGACCCCCAAAACCTTTGTTTTCAAATGTTCACTTTTAATGCCATAATTGCTGAGAAAATACATGGTATAATTGCATACGATGTGCTCTAAAATACCTATAGAAGCTAATTGCCATTTCCATAATACATTACTGCCCAGTTACACTTTACATTTTCTCTGCAGTAGAAAGGTAATCATAAAGGTGACCCAATACATTGGCCCTCATTACGACCCAGGCGGTAAGTTACCGCCTGGGCCGTGACTTTACCACCATGGCGTAAACTACGTTTACGCCATGGTGGTTGGCGGACTTACCGCCCCATTCCGACCTTGGCGGGGCGGTAAGTCCCCAATCCCCATTTACCCTTCCCCATTCCCATTTTTGCCCCATAGGGCATAATGGGAGTGGGGAAGGCGTTAATTACGCCACCGTAAATTACGGTGGCGTAATTAACTCCATGGTCCCTTAGCGCCATGGATTTTAACACCTGCTAAAAGCAGGTGTTAAATCTGCCATGGCGCTAAGGGACCTCGTACTCAGGCGGTAAGGGTCGGCGCTGTTTACGGCGCCGTAAACCCCTTACCGCCTGAGTTGTAATGAGGGCCATTGTTTGTTTAAACAGTTTACTGGCTTTATTTTCAAACCACATGCAGCTTTGAATGCATTGGAGATAGATAAAATGCTTGCAAAGTGAACATGTCCAATTGTCCGTAATGCTTCTGAACTTTAAAGCTGACAGCACCATTTGCGCATGTCCCATCCCCTTCCTGCAGCTCCCGGCATACCCCTTGGTTTCCAGCAGTTCCCGGTGCGCTTTGTTTGTAATCTCCAAATCAGAAGATGCGTCTTTGTCGCGCTTCATGAAGCATGCATGTTCGTTTAAAAAATAGAATCAGGTGCCAGATGGAACTGCAGAATGCTTTTCAGAGCCTTTGTAGCAGGAAGGCTTTGAAGAAAGAGATCGGAGTTTGTGGCACTGATATGGGTATTGGCTACATCTTTGAATTAATTGTGAAAGCCAATGTGCCCGGGGAGCTGTTGGGATTGAGAACCCTTTTGCAAGATTGTTTGGCTGAGAGAATGGATTGCATGGATATGTCAGTGCTGGGGGTGGGGGTATTTTACTAAGTAGATAGTCTGGTGCAGGGAGAGTTGGGTGAATGCTGGTGGAGGGGTCCTTGTGTGAGTGGCGGTTGAAAAGGAAGGGTGTGGGGTAGTTGGGGAAGAATGGGGCTGTTGGGAGAGAAGGAGGGCTTTTGGGGGAGCAGGAGGCCAGCAGGGCAGTTGGTGGGGAAGAAGGGCAGTTGGGGAAGAGGAGGGCAGTTGAAGGAGAGGGGCAGTTGGGGGTGAAAGAGGGGTGAGGGTTGTTGGGGAGCAGCTGGGGTGGCTGGCAAATAAGGAAGAAGAAAGCAGTTAGGGAAGAAGGGGCAGTTGAGGGAGAAAAGGCAGTTTGGAGAAGAAGGAATGGGCACTTGGCAGAGAAGGGGTCAGGGCAGCGGGGGAAGAAAGACAGCTGTTTGGGAGATTGGGCAGTTGGGGAGATCAGGCAGTTGAGAAGGGGTAAAGTTGGGAGATAAGGGGATGGGGCAATTGAGCGAGTGGGGGGCGAAGGATGGATGGTGATTGTTGAGGGAGAAGCTGGGTGGTGGCAAATGAGGAAGAGGGTAGGTAGGGGAGAAGGTGTTGGATGGCAGTTGGGTGAGAAGGTGGTGGGGCAATTGAAGGAGAAGGGGCAGTTGGGGAGAAGGTGTGGGGCAATTCAGGGAGAAGGGGTAGTGACTGTTGTGGAGAAGGTGGTGGTGGCTTCTGGGGAGAAGGTGGTGGGGCAGTTGGGGGGCAGGGGCAGTTGGGGGGCAGGGGCAGTTGTGGAGAAGGGGGGCAGTTGGGGGAGAAGGGGCAGTTTGGAGAAGAAGGGATGGGCACTTGTGTGAGAAGGGGCATTTGGAGGAAAAGCAGTAAGGGCAGCTGGGTAAGACAAGAAAACTGTTGTGGAAATGGGGCATTTGGTAGTGGATGGGGCAGTTGGGGGTGGATGGGGCATTTGGGGGGAAGGGGACAGTTAAGGGAGTGGGGTCAGTTGGGGGGTGAAGGAGTAATTGGGGCAGTTGGGGAGAAGTGGGTGGGGGCAGTTGAGGGTGTGGTGGAAATTGGGGTAGAAGGGGATTGGGGCGGTTGAGGGAGAAGGAGATGAGGAGCTGTTGTGGGAGACGGGGTAGTGTGGGGAAGAAGGGATGGGGACTGGGGTGAGAAGGGGCAGCTGGGGAGAAGGGAGGGGTTGGGGCAACTGAGGGAGAAGGGGCAGGGTACTATTTGGGGGATGAGGCAGTTGGGGAGAAGGGGTGGGGCTGCTGCAGTAGAAATGTTAGTTTGGGGAAGAAGGAATTGGCAATTGGAGGAGAAGGGATGGGGCAGCTGGGGAAGAAAGTCAGCTGCTGGGGGAGATGGGGCAGTTGGGGGGATGACAGTTGAGGGAGAAGGGGTGGAGATACATTTGAGTGAGAAGGAGGGTTGGGGTAGAGAGCGCTGGGGCTAGTTGGGGTTGAAGAGGGGGTTGGGGAGGCAGTTGAACGAGAAGGCAACAGTTGGAGAATAATGATAATGTGTTATTTATGTAGCGCTTTCTCCAAAGCAATTTACATACATGTTTACATACAAAATCATCTAACCGAAGTTGGTACTCATTTATTGACCTCAGAAGGATGAAAGGCTGAGTTTGCCTTGCCAGGATTCAAAATTTAAACCTGCAGATCACACATAAATTGCAGCAACGAGCGCTCAACCCGCTGAGCAGTCTTACCAGGGAAGTTGGAGAAGGGGGACAGTTGTGAGATAAGGGGTTGGGGGGCAGTTGGGGGAGAATGGGAGGTATTTGGGGGAGGATGGGGGCCTGTTGGTGGAGAAGTGGTTTGGGGGAGATGGGGCTGGAGACTCTTGGGGGAGAAGTGGAGTAGGTGAGGCTTTGGTGGAGAACCTGGGTGAGGGAGGATGTGGGGGGAGGGGGCAGTTGGAGAGAAGGGGTTGAGGGCCTTGTCAGGGAACAGTTGGGGAGGAGTGGCAGGGTACTTGGTGTGCGTGGGGCAGCCTGGGTGCTGAGTGTGGGGTGTTGGGTGCAGTTTTTGTGCGTATGTGTGCGTGCGCTCTGCTTGGTGGGGTGGATTCAGAAGGGGCAAGTCCTTCTCTGGGCTGTCAAGGCTGTGTTTGGGGCATCCTTTCCTGAATGTGAAGCAGCAGGCTCTGGAGGTGGTTCTCGGCTGTCTGTAGGAGGCCTTTTTGGCAGGCAGAGAGGCTTTTTTTGGTTGAGCACTGAGGTCCTTATTGAGAGGAAGAACACTGGTTAGGGGGAGGCTCCAAGAGAAGGAATTAGCAGAATCACTTTAAAGATTGATGTTAGAAATGTTTTTTACAAAACATCCCTTAAAAAATGTTTGCAGGCGGTCCATCTGCTAAGAGTTTGATGAAAAAAATATCCCTCTCTAGCTCCACCCAGTCAAATGAATTTGCATCGGGCCAGCCTTCATTTCAAAATCAAATTATTCAAAATCTGCAGGACTCTAAAGTTTCGCATGGCCAAGCTTAAGAAGGCCATCCAGTTTTGTTTTATTCACGTTGTATTCCGACTTTTGTTTTTTTAAATTCCCAATTTGAAATGTAGGGAAACAGCAAGTCCCAGAATTCAAAGCAAAAACACGACTGCATGGCCTTCTTGCAGATGGCCACAGAAAACCTGAGAGCTCTGAATCCGCCATTTCTTCACCCAGGGGAAAAATAATAAAAGTATGTATGTATGGGCATTGCTGCCAAGATTTATAGTTCTATGTATATCTCAAGCAAGTTCTGCTTTTCCCCATTGCATCCAGCGACTTGTAGTTTCATTTCACAAATTGTAAGCATGGGTCTACACATTGCAGTATGCAATGGGGAAACCCGGACCGGCTCGAGGTGTCACTCTGCATGGTACTGGGGAGCTTGGCAGCTATGTATCTGTGATATACTACAGAGTGCTTTAAAAGGGTGGGAAAAGTGCATGTAGTGATCAGTCTGAGATTTAAGTGGTTAATAACAGTGGGAGTCGGTGGGCTTCCACTAGCTGTCTCTGCCCTAACAGTTATAACACAATATAGACAGTAGTTATTAATTTACATTATTTTTTTCCTGGGTCTAAGTCCCTATAGTTAACTCTCTAGCCCTGTGTGTAAAAATCTCATGTACCTGCAGTAAGGTACATTCAACCCTGGCGGGTCGTGATGTGCCGACTACAAGTGGTGTAGAGATCCTTGCCCTCAACTCTCTCACTGCTTTCCTCACTCTAAGTAATGAAGTGCACACTTACTGGAGGTCAGTTTTTATTTTAATGTCACTGCCCCCAATCTGTGTGTCTTATCAATAAAAGGCTGTTAGGACCTACATTGTCAAACACAGCAATCTGAAAATTAAAAAAGATTTCAATCAATCAGTGGATGGATTTTCACTATTTGAAAGGATTAAAAGTGATGTATAACTTATTCGAGCCCTTTCCTCAAATGTATAAAGGGTATCGGAGTTGTGGTCATCAGCACTTCAACTTCTTCAATGTGTCAACCGGTTTCAGCGGTACTAACAACTAGCCGCCTTCTTCAGGACAGAGAATAATGTATTCTCAGTAACAATTTGATTTCTTCAATGTTCTCCACATTTTGGAGGTGTTGAGAGATGGCTCGGGTTGCTCACGGGCATTCCGGCTTGTGTCCCAATCTATGTAGAATTAAAAAAGGAAGGACATAGGGGAAAGGTATAAGGGGAATGGTCTATTGTAATGATGAGTAGCTTAACATACTAAAGGAGCAAGATAGTACCTGTAGATGCACTTGTGCTCAATTCGATAGGTTGTTCTCCCCAGTCAATCCTTAACATAAGGTGACTTCCTGCATGTTCCACCTATGAGAGAATATGCTACGGTAAGCAGTGATACATCAACTAGCTTTGCCAATGACATTAGTTGTATCAAGCCCATGGTTTTCAAGTGATGTAATACCTTTGGGATTAGGATTCTTCCTAGATGACTCTGGGAATGCCTGTTGCAGGTCCTGGATACTGGTGGCGATCAGTCCTCCTCTTGTTTTGATTACAATATGGCTGTGAAATGAAAACCATAGGGAGTCGGCTCTAGATACCTATGGATTACTGCCAAAGCCATCAAGCATACATCAGTACTGAGTCTGCTGTACATGACTAAAGTCTTATTATCCTTCTGGCTGCCGAGTTCCCTGCTAGTATACATTACGGCTGAACTGGTCTATTCTAACGTGCATTTTGTTCGTAAATGTGCTCGGAAGTGTGATTACTGTTAGGCAACCTGCCCGTGTCACTGGTATCACAACCGCAGGGTGAAAAAAGGGTTTTAGATCTCTGTTACCTTCAAAGTTTGGTGTCTCTCTCCACTCGGTCCTCATCCAAAGTGACGACGGTATTGTTCGCCATCTTGGATGGGGATGTTTATTTATACAACGTTTGCGCGTAGATTACATGTATGCATACACGTGCGGTTCGAGAACTACCAGCTTCTCTTTATGTGAATCGGTAATTGAAGTTTTTATTAGGTATGATCGTGTGCATCTCACATAATCATGTGTAAGAAGTCATGTGCTCTAGTGGACTACCAGAATTCCCAAGCTTGATGGGAATTGTGGTTTGCTCCTATATTCATTAACAATGAAGCATACGCTGTAGGTCCCAGTGTATACACTTGTTTAAGAAGGAATAAGAGAAAGCAATATTTGCATTAGATTGGGACCGCACTAGTAAGTAGGCATTGTGTATACACTGGGACCTACAGAGTATGCTTCATTGTTAATGAATAAAGGAGCAAACCACAATTCCCATCAAGCATGGGAATTCTGGTAGTCCACTAGAACACATGACTTCTTACACATGATTATGTGAGATGCACACGATCATACCTAATAAAAACTACAATTACCGATTCACATAAAGAGAAGCTGGTAGTTCTCGAACCGCACGTGTATGCATACACGTGATCTACGTGCGAATGTTGTATAAATAAACATCCCCATCCAAGATGGCGAACAATACCGTTGTCACTTTGGATGAGGACGGAGTGGAGAGACACACCAAACTTTGAAGGTAACAGAGATCTAAAACCCTTTTTTTCACCCTGCGGTTGTGATACCAGTGACACGGGCAGGTTGCCTAACAGTAATCACACTTCTGAGCACATTTACGAAAGAAATGCACGTTAGAATAGACCAGTTCAGCCGTAATGTATACTAGCAGGGAACTACTCAGCCAGAAGGATAATAAGACTGGAGTCATGCACAGCAGACTCAGTACTGATGTATGCTTGATGGCTGTGGCAGTAATCCATAGGTATCTAGAGCTGACTCCCTATGGTTTTCATTTCACAGCCATATTGTAATCAAAACAAGAAGAGGACTGGACGCCACCAGTATCCAGGACCTGCAGCAGGCATTACCGGAGTCATCTAGGAAGAATCCTAATCCCAAAGGTATTACATCACTTTTAAAACCACGGGCTTGATACAACTAATGCCATTGGTAAAGCTAGTTGATGTATCACTGTTTACCGTAGCATATTCTCTCATAGGTGGAACATGCAGGAAGTCACCTTATGTTAAGGATTGACTGGGAGAACAACCTATCAAATTGAGCACAAGTGCATCTACAGGTTCTATCTTGCTCCTTTAGTATGTTAAGATACTCATCATTACAGTAGACCATTCCCCTCATACCTTTCCCCTATGTCCATCCTTTTTTAATTCTACATAGATTGGGACACAAGCCGGAATGCCCGTGAGCAACCCGAGCCATCTCTCAACACTTCCAAAATGTGGAGAACATTGAAGAAATCAAATTGTTACTGAGAATACATTATTCTCCGTCCTGAAGAAGGCGGCTAGTTGTTAGTACCGCTGAAACCGGTTGACACATTGAAGAAGTTGAAGTGCTGATGACAACAACTCCGATACCCTTTATACATTTGAGGAAAGGGCTCGAATAAGTTATACATCACTTTTAATCCTTTCAAACAGTGAAAATCCATCCACTGATTGATTGAAATCTTTTTTAATTTTCAGATTGCTGTGTTTGACAATGTAGGTCCTAACAGCCTTTTATTGATAAGACACACAGATTGGGGGCAGTGACATTAAAATAAAAACTGACCTCCAGTAAGTGTGCACTTCATTACTTAGAGCGAGGAAAGCAGTGAGAGAGTTGAGGGCAAGGATCTCTACACCACTTGTAGTCGGCACATCACGACCCACCAGGGTTGAATGTACCATACTGCAAGTACATGAGATTTGTACACACAGGGCTAGAGAGTTAACTATAGGGACTTAGACCCAGGAAAAAAATAATGTAAATTAATAACTCCTGAGATTTAAGTGGGCCAGGACTCAGCCATGGTGGGCTCAAAAATTGGTTGCTCGATCCTTTTCTATTAATCTAACCTTGTGCATATCCCGCTCTCCATTTTTGTAGTTCTCTTCTTGTCCCACTTTTTATGTGCATGTCTGTGTCTCCCTCAATTTTCCATCCTCTCCATACATCACGACTCCAGTCATGTTTTCAGCCCCTCTTTAAGTGTGTGTATGAGAGAGACTAAAGAGAATCAAATCTATTAGTGCGCATGATAAATTGATGGTGTGCGAGGCACCAGGCATGCAGGGATTGTAGTTGGGAGCTGGCTATATGATAGGTTTGCATTGGAAAATATGGAGTAGGCAACAAATGTATTGTATTCTACTTGTCATTTATGTAGTGCCTTTTACCCTTATTATGGTCCCAATGTGCTGTTACCGGGTACGCCCTCAGAGTACTGAATTCCAGAGTGTTGGAGGTCACAGAGTAAGATTAGGATGCATGTGTGTATGTGTCCAAATAAGGCTTAGCAGGGCTGGCCATGCTCCGGTAGAGAGCAACCCAGGTGGTCAGGCATGTGGATGGGTGCTGAGTGAAGACAGGAGGTGGTGTGAGTGCTAGAGACTCGCTTTGTGTTCAGCGTGCCCAAATTTGTCATAGGTCTGTGCTGCATTCTGGTGTCAGAGGTGTTGAGGCATAGTCGGTGGAGAATTATGTTAACAGCACGACCACATTTTATCATAGTACTTGCTGTCTTCTGATGTGCGTGAGTAGCTATGCCTGTGGCCAGTGTCCACTAGAATGGTGTGTTATACGTAGCTAGCTGAGTTCAGTGGTGATTTGTTATTTGTGCAGCTGCACAGATAATTGGCTTCTTCTGTCGATTCTTGCATGGCTGTAAAGGTATCTTTAAAGTAGTTATTGAGGCTAAGGTAGGCCCTGGCATATGGCACGGGTGGTATTTATTATATTTATCATTTGTCGGAGTGCAATTAGCCCTTGTGCATCTAGGCGGTAGTTATAGGCAGTAAGAGATTTTACATAAATAACAGACAGTTTAGCGAGTGGTGAAGGACATTAATTGAATAAGTAGGTCTTTAAATGTTTCCGGAACAGAGTTGTAGAATGGTTCTGCCCTCGGGGCGGGAGGGAGCGAGTTCGAAAGTGCAGGAGCAGAGACGGGAAACTGGAGCCACCGGCTTTGGATCGCTTGAACCTGGGATTAGACAGGTGGTTGCAGTAGGTGGCTCGAGTTAGTCTAGTGGAAGAGGATCTGGATACCCCTTGGGCCAGGAAGGAGGGGGCATTGTTGGAGAGGCAGCAGTGTGTAATGGTGATGATTTTGAACTTTATTCTTTCTCTGACGAGGAGCCTGTGTGCCTCTTTCCTTGCCGTGGAGACCTGGTCATATTTGTTGAGCCCGAGAGCAGCTTGGAGGGCATTGTTCTGTATGATTTGCTGCTTGTTGAGGTTTTTCTCAGAGGTGCCCCCTCAAGGAGCGCATTACAGTAATCCAGCTTGGAGCAATCCGCTCAACTGCTGTCTGGGACCAACCATGCTATGACCAGTGGGGAGGGTCGGCTGCACCACCCAGTTTGTCGCACTATTCAGGTGATTGCTGGTAGGCATCATACTATGCAGGCTATGTTGGGTGGCTGGGGTGGGTGGTAGGGAGGCTAATGGCCAACATCAACAGGAATGGGTGGTGTTCTATGTCATCAAAGGGTGTGGGCAAACCGGATCCATTCATCCTGGAGGCTGGTATATGCAGGCAGTAAATCTGCTTGGTTTTGGGGTGGTTTATCGGCAGGCAGCTTGGATCCATGCAGTTGGTGGAGTGAAGTATTTGGAGATTTCTGGTTACTGATTACTGGTGGGGGACATTATGGCTAATGGTGTTGTGTAGCAGCAGTGACATTTTATTTATATTAGCAGTGATAGTGTGTGACAATGGTGGTGCAGACACAGGGCCGGGGTGAGGGAAAAACTGAAGCACAGCCATATCGGAAGTGAGGACTAGTATTTTGTATTCCCTGTTGCAGTAGTGTGGCATACTAAAGATTTTGAAGGATTTCCCTTTCCCAAGCCTCAGTAGTGAAGCTGAGAACAGTGGCATTCATTCCGAATAGGTAAGTTAAACGGTATCCTGGTGCAGGCTCTTTGAGGACCAAGATTGGAATGCGAACGGCAGAGCGAGGATAGGACTGCAGCCTTCCCGAAGGACAAATCCATGGGAGTCCGGTTAGAGGTTTTGAGCTGCCAACATGTTGGGTTTAGATTTAGGATGCTAGTGCCTCCCCGCACCCTGCTGAGAAAATGCCCATCTAATTTGAACTACCAGGCAGCTAGGGAATAGTGTACAGAAATGCATAAGTATTAGATTGATTAATGTGGTCATTGAGAAATCGGGGGGGAGGGTTTACTGCAGATGACCAACATATTAGGGGGGTGAGGATCAGAACATCCCATGATGTGTGATACGAAAAGCAAGTAGTGATGTCTACAAATTAGTTAATTGATGGTTGGGGCATTGCTGGGGCACCTGCTTGACTGGTATCAAGAGAAGCGTATTGCTATTACAAAGGACAATTTGACCTTTGAGTTGCCCACTGAGCTCATGCCAATAACCAGGTGCACACCATGTGACTTGGCTGATGGGGTGGGTAACATCAAGGTAACTCGCCAGCCTAAACCGGGAGATGGTAACTCTCAGGGTAGAAACTGAGCAAAGGTCGAGAGTTGGTATATAGGGGTCAAATTTCACCTGCCGGAGGCTTGGACCTTTCCCATAGAAGGCAAGGTGGACCACGCACAAAGCCTTAAATTTAATACGCTTTGCAACCGGGAGCCAATGTAGTTTTCCCCGAATCGCTGTGATGGAACAGAACCGGGAAGCACTCACTGCCGGTCGGGCTGCTGAGTTTTGCAACACTTGCAGCCGCTGAAGAAGGTACGCTGACTGATCTAGGTAAAGAGTATTGCAGTAATTTGGTCAAACCTGCAGAGAGAGAGGATACAACCAAAAAGCGAAGATGAGAAGGAAGGTACAGAGTTTAAAGTGAACTGACAGACAGACCGCGCTCACCTCTCTGCATAGATAGGGACTCGGAGAGCTTAACCCGTCAGGTTCTTCACCACCACAGAGGACCAAGTTCAGATGGCCAAAATGCCATAGACTATCGCGCAGGAGCCAAAAATAGACCTACAATTAGCGCCTCCGTCTTCTCGCCGTTAAGGCGAAGACAGTTTTTACCCATCCAAAGCTGGATAGCCAACAGGCAAGAGCCACAGCATTCTGCCAAGGCAGGATGGCATAGGTCTAGTCTCACCAGGATCTGGGTGTCATCAGCATAAGAAAAACACTGAAACCCAATAGAGTGAATCAGCTTGACTAGTGGCTGAATATATAAATTGAAAAGAAAAGGGGAAAGAGTAGAACCCTGAGGCACCCCACAGGTGAGGGGCTTCTCAATCGAAACAAACCGAAGAAGTGAAAGGGACTTGGAATGACCAGTTAGAAAAGACACACACCAATCCAGGCTTGAGCCCGAGACCCCCGCCGCGGACAGTCGTTCCAGCAAGATGTCATGGACCTTTGTTGTCCTTGCAAAGCGGTGCACCAAGCCTTTTTCCTTAGAGGAGTGTTTTTATTACCTGGTTGTGTGGAGGTCTCGCCTTACAGTGGTTTTTATTTAAATGTGATTCTTTTAGCCTAACATAGCTATCTATCAAAAGCACTATTCAAACACAGACTAATTTTGCCCTGTTTTGGCACCAGTAGTGTAAAGTATAATAGTTGGCAGGCTTTCGAAACTCCCCAATTTTTGAAGAAAAGGCACAGTGAAATAAAATGATGTGCATAGGATCACACACTTTGGTTAAGAATTGAAGATGGGATTGTAACCCACATTGCAATTCATGCACTTGCCCACATATCTTCTGAGCTCCTGTTGGTCGACATATTTAAGTTTTGGGCTTCAGGAATACATTCTGTTTAGTTTATTGTAGACTACACAAATAATGTGTGAAGGAACCAGGCAATGTATGCATCCATAAAGAAACCTGTTCAGCCAAGTATCATTACAACTTAATTTTACACATTCTGAATGCAATCCTAAATGTTTCAGAATGCAAGTCTGAAATATCTCTTTTAAACAACTTTACTTTCAAATACAAAATGGAATACATTTTGTGATAGTCGCTTGCCCAAAAGTAATTGTTTGACACAACGTAAAGCTTCTTATAAGCATGGTGTTAGTCATTTGAATATCCAGATAAATTCAAACCCTTTCTGTCAAACGAAAAGCCATCATATGTATAAACTAGGCTTTAAAGTGAAGTTTGTTTTGTTGCTGTCTGTCATTGCCCAGCAAGAAGTGCCATTTCTTTGGTAGATAAATGGATTGGTTTGTGGTCTTTCAGGCTGTCTTCTATCACTCTTGAAAATGTTATACAACGAGGCAGGGAAGTGATGTGTGTTTTGATGTATTTCTTGCTCTACATCTGGTGGTCACTGTACATCTTTGCTGCTCTGTGCCTTCCTTTGTGATTCTGTGTTACTATTTGGTTGCTTGTGGCTCTTTTGAGTGTTTCACTCAACATCTGATTATTTCTATTTTTTTCAGTCCCTGGTGCTGCCTCTGCTCTGCATTTGTTCATCTGTGTGGTAGCAGTTGTCATTCCTTTTTAGTTGTAGCTGTTAGTTGGTGCTGTTAAATGTTGCATATAATCCAATACAATTGTCATCGGAAAGGAAGATAAGGGAGAGAGAGATGAGATGTTAGACCCGACACATAGTAGATGACAGAGGGACTCCAATGAAGGGAAAAGCATGAGTGTACACTGGAATACTGAGAACAGAGCTCAGGAGACGGTAGAAGGAAGGATGCAGTATAAATAAACCTGTGGGATGGCATGTCATAGAAACACATACAAATTCTACAGGATATTTGGGATAGGCACAGAGAAAGTGGGGAAACTGCAAGGTGGATGAGTGATGCAGAGATATGAGCAGCAAAATGGTAATTGCACAGCTGAGCCAAGTACGAATGAAACCGAATGGTGTACTTTTCCGCCAGCACAGTGCTGATTACCATATTTATGTCTGCTTTGCTGTTATCCCAGCTTGAGAGAGTGAGCCTCAAAGTTTGGTGACATAAGCGACTTGGCAGCAGATGTTTTGGAGGTTGTCTAGAGCAGCGTGGCTGCAGAGACCACTGAATACAGTAGGGGGAGTTACTGTATTGTACGCATGACTACTGGCAATGCAGGTCTGTGTCCACCGTAGTTGTTCTGGTAGTCACCTCCTGCATCCTATTAGCTCCTCTTCCGTAATTCCTATGGCCTCCAAACAGTAAATGAGGACACCAACCTCTGTCCTCTGAAATGATGAACCCGTATAGCCAAGCCACTACTGGATGAAGTGCCATTGTCCTTTGAGCTTTGTTGGAAGATAAAAGTATGTTAAGTATCATGGAATACAAACTAATGTATTCATTTTTGTTTCCACAGGTTCCAAATCCCATATGTTTATTGACCATCAAAGAGATGGCAGTGTTGCAAATTCAAGCTGCACCCAATCCAAGTACAATTTCTTTATAACACTTCTCCTCACTTAAATTACATAAATGTCCCATGCAGCTGCAGAGTGAAAAACATGTCTTTTATTTGTGTTTCCTGTAGGTTAAATAGAAGCCCAGCCATTAAAGGACACTCTTGTTGACACTCACATATTTGGTATGTTTAAAATGATGTATCTTTACCCCTATACCATTGGCATTATAATTAAACTTGGATTTAGGTACTAAACTTAGCATCTCTTGTCTTCCATCCATACAACCCCATGTAATTGTACCACTGTTCTGTGCACTTATAGACAGTCACTCATCCACACATTCACCCAAGCCGGGGCAGGGGAAGTAGATTGGTGCCATGGTACTGTTTTTGTGTCTGCCTGCGCACTGTGTGGTGTGTGTACATTTATTTGTTCATGTCTGTGTCGTTATTTGGTCATGTATGTATTATCTATTTTTTTAGATGTCAGTCTGTGTGTGTACATCTCTAGTACCATTCAAATGATTATTTGCTGGCATCATTGATATGATATGGCATTTATAACGCGTTTGTACACAAGTGTTTCTATGCACCAGAAGACAAGGGGGAAGTCATAGGGAGGACAAGACAATCGTACTAAGCCTTGTGTCATTCGGATCGGGTAAGTGCGACAATAGAAGTGCAAGGGAAGGGAAATTGGGGAAGTGCAGGATAGTGGAAAATGGGGAAGTGTGATCAGGGCAGCATGGCTGTGAGGAAGTGCAGCCAGGGCAGCGCAGCTCTAGGTAAGTGCAAGGAGGGAGGAGGGCTGTAGGGTAACAGTTAAAGCCCCTAAGTGCATGGTAGGCCAGGAGGCAGTGCACAGAAGACTGGTCGTGGAGGAGCCTGGTACCCTTTGAGGCTCTGAGGGAACCAAGCAATCAGTCGGCGCAGCAGACAGGTAAGTTAGCAAGGGAGCAAGAAAGGGAAGGCAAGAGGAGAAAAGGATGGCCTTGAGCTGCTTCCGCAACTTCAGGTGGTCCGGCTCAAGTTTAGAGGGGCAGGGAGGCCTTTCCAGAGGGAGGCACCTGCAGAGGAGAGAGATCTAACCACCAATCTCTTCCTGGAGAAGTGTCTGACCCTCAGAGTTAGTTAACAGAGCCAAAGGCTCTAGAAGGAAGGTATTTCGGAAGATCGAGTTGGATATAGTGTGGGACCCAGCCTAGAAAGACTTGATGACAATGTAGAGGGTCTTGAACCTGATCCTTGCAGCCAACTGTAGCCAGTGGAGAGATTTCAGAGCTGGAGAGATTCAGTCCCTGGGTTTAAGGCCTAGGATAAGTCTTGCAGTCCTGTTCTGGATTAGTTACAGGGGGCAAAAAGTAAAGGTAGGCAGATTGAGAAAGAGGCTATTGCAGTAGTCCAGCCTGGAGAGAACCAGGACTCTGGAGACAGTGAGCTTCTAAGGGAAGTTGAGGAAAGGTAGAATACCTCTGAGGAGGTGAAGCTGGAAGTGGGCCTTTTTGGCAAGGTCCATGATGTGAGTAGAGAAGGAGAGAGTGGAGTCAAAGATGACGCCAAGTTTATTTGGCTCACAGGAAGGCGATGGTAGAGGGCCTAGGGAAGGCGGCTAGTGTGAGGGAGGGAAAGTGGGAGCAGGGTTCCCAATAAGAAGGATCTACGTCTTACTGGCATTAAGGCAAAGATTGTTGAAGGTGCACCAATCCTGAATCATGGATAGACAGTCAAGAATGAGTGAAGGAGGAGAGGAGGCTGAGGGAAGCCTGAAGGAGAACTGAGTGACATTTGCATAACACAAAAGTTAGAAGAGGAGGTAGGGATCAGGTAGGCCTAGGTTCACACAGTCTGTTGATCAGGGTAGCAGGATTGATCGGATTGAAAGGAAAGGTCAAGGAGGACGGGGACAGAAGGAGAGCTGGAAATCGAGGTTAGAAAGCAGATCTTCACAGGTGTTCAGTAGAGCAGTTTCTGTACCTCTGGATGCTCTGAAGCCAGACTGATGGTCATGGAGGCAGCCACCTGATTCAGTGTGGAGGGAGTTTACCCAAGAAAGGAGTGATTGAAATGGGTGATAATTTGCTGTAGAGGTAGAATCGGCAGAAAGCTTTTTTAGGAGGGGGTGCACAAGGGAGTGCTTGAGGAGAGAGGGGAAAGATCAAGTGGAGAAATCGGCCAAGGCTGGAGCGAGGGTGGCAATGTGGTCCTTGATGGTTCTGGAGGAGCTGGGGGCGCACCTATTTCAATGACACTTTCATAGATCAGACTTGTCTAGAGACATTGTTGGATGTTGTCAGATCGAAGGAGGAAAAAGGAAGAGGAGATCGAGAGGTGGCCGCCCAACGGGTCCCTGAGGGCGGTGGAGGAAAGTGAGGACTGGAGTTTTAGTGGTGAAATGAGAAGCCAGAGCCATACAGAAGGCAAAGAAGGGAACAGGAGGGGTGGAGACTGCAGTAGGACTGGCCAGCTCTTTGCAGATTTGAATGACTTCATCTGTGTTGTTAGAGGCCGTAGAGATGCAGGCTTGGATATGGGCCCTCTTCTTAGAAAGGACAGAGTCTGTATTGCCTTTGGAGCAGTCGGCTGGTCACTTTGTCAGAGGATGCACCTGAATCCCTCAACTTTTTCTCAGCCACCCTGCACTTCTGTTTCAGGGCGGCGAGGTTGGAGTCATACCGAGAGTTGCACGTGGAGGTAGGCTTCAGACGGATTCTCATGACGGGGCAAGGATGTCCACAGTGTTGGCAATAGAAAGATGCAGGTTAGAGAGGGCTGTGTCAGAGTGTGAGTCAGCTGCAGGAGTAGGAGGAGCAGAGAAAGTAGATGCAAAGGTGTCCACTGACACTTGATTGATGGGCCGAATGACCGAGAAGGAAGGTGACTGTGCTGAGGTAGGCTTTGCCTGAGGGGGAACAAGTTTCAGGTGAGAGGAGAGCAGAAAGCGGTCGGTCTAAGAGAGAGGAGTAGTGAGAGGGTTAGATAGGGGGATGTCTGAGGAGATGAGAACATCCAATGTGTGTCCAGCAGAGTGTCGGACCAGAGGGTAGAACGGAAAGCATGAGAGGATTAGATGCATTAATGTGGATGTTGAGGTCTCTGAGGAGGAGAAGTTGAGAGGTCGAGGCAAGGAGGGACGAAGAGAGGTCAGTCTATTCTGAGAGGACCTGGCTAAGTGGCCTGTAGATGGTGGCCACAGTCAGCGAGAGGCCAGGAGGGATAGAGAGCCTGCAGACTAGGCATTCAATGGAGGTGTAGGCTTCTGTAGGAATGACAGAAGTAGGGACCTATTCCAGAAAGATCAGGGCCACTCCACCTCTGTGCCGTTGGTTCTGGGCTTGGAGAATGTCTTGTAGCCCTCAGGGAGGAGAGTGTCAAAACTTGTGACAGAGCTGGCTAAGAACCAGGTCGCAGTGAAAGCGAGGACATCCAGGTAAAGGTTTAGAGGAGGTGGCAGTTGTCAGATGAATGTTTACCACGTGAGCAAGAGTTGAGCGCAGCTACGTAGAGCAGGTTGCCACATTTCAAAGACTTACGGCGTGGGGTGCAGGAGTGGGGTACACCCAGCAGAGGCGGTAGAAGAGCCAGAGAGTGGGTAGAGGCAGTAGACAGAGGTGGCATAGGGGCCAGAGACGTGTTAGGTGAGGCAGGAGAAGGGAGGAAGTTGATAAAACGTGGGGGATGCCTATCAAGAAGGAGATTGTGGCTGAGAACCCTAGCCCATGACAGTACCATTGATGATGGTCTTGGAGGATTGGAAGAGGACCTCCCACTGGGCGCCACTATTAATTGGAGAGAAGGCGAGAGAACATGAGACCATATGAGGTTTCCATAAGTCTGGAGAGGGAACGACAAAGAGGATGTCGGTTAGAGTCTGTCTGGAAGAAGCGCTGATGTGGGTATCAGCGATCGGAAGGACTGGGTTGGAGACCACGATATCCCTCTTGAACTTTTTCCTTCCAGACTTAGTAAGAGGGATGGGATAGGATAGGAGATAGAGTAGAAGTTTGACGTCACAGGCAAGCAAAGCAGTAATAAAGGACTATTGTAATACAAGGCTGCTCATTGTCTGACAATGCATAGGCATTTAGGCTTAGCGATGTAAAATCCACCACTCTTCCAAATTGTGAACATTTTTAGACTAGCATTTAAAGCTTGTTCTTGTTTGTGCCCTCTGTGTGCAATTCTCTCTCACCTCCAGCTTGGCATTCTCTGTCCTCCCTTCACTCCCTTGGATCCCAAGTAAATATCTGTCTCTAAGCAGTCTCACACTATTCTAATGACCATCTTCCTCCTTTCTTTGAATCAGAGGCACTGTGGAGGCGCTCGCTTCAAGCGGTCTGCCACTCACTGCTAATGGTTAACCTAATTTCTTACAATCTGCCATGGAGGAGGCGCTCGCTATAAGCGGTCTGCCACTCTGTGCTAATGGTTGTCTTTCTCTCTCTCTGCCTTTTTTCTATGTCTCGATTTTTCTCTTTCTTCCTCTTTCTTTCTTCCTTCCTTTTCATTATAAGCAGTAAGTCACAATTAGCTAATTGTCCTCGTTTTGCTTTTTTAGAATTTGAGTTATGCATGTATATGTGGTCATTCACACCATGTTAATTTCATACCAACGTTCTCAAGGGGGATACAGGGCTTCACAAATTGGCCAAGGGAACCATAGATCCATGATGAGGGCACAGAGAAGTAAGACCTTCACAATGGGGAGTCAAACTTTACAAAGTGGGTATAGGGAACACATTGTTGTGGACACCTGGTTCTGAAGAAGTAAGTGATATGCCTCAATAAACTGGAGAATTAGCAGACTTTATGTTTAAGTCCCCCACTTGACAAAACTCTGATCTTGGTCAAATCACTATCTCTAATGCCTTTTATGCCACAAATGATGTTGCTTTCCAACAGGAAATATTCCTCCGAAAAACTATCGAATACACTCTACACTTTAAAACTCAAGATGAAATGTTTAGTTATTTTTGCTTTGTAAGTGGTTAATATTACTATTTTATTAACTCTGTCAAGTAATCAGTGACTGATGTAGAAGCTAAAATGATGATATTGTTGCTGCAGCAGGGAATTGGCAGAGCAGATGTGTCTAACTGCCCATAGGTTTGTTTCTATATTTCTAATGACCACATTCAACATGCCCCAATACCTGGAAGGCTTAATTTGTACAACTACTTGGCCACAGTCACATACATTGTAAATGCCATTATTCTCTTTTAAATGCATGTGCCTTGTAAGTTGCTTGTGTTTTAGTCAGATTTCCTACTCCAATCAAAGGATGTGAAATCATGTTGGATACTGTCTGGGATTAGAATTGCGATTTGGATGAAACCTCTGGTGGGAGCTGGTGCTCTGCAGGGTTGAGGTACACACCAGTATTTTAGCAGGCTTGGTGAAGCATAAGCTGGACTTGTCTAAATATAGGATCTTGCTTTTCAAAATGCTTTTGTTGAGGGTTTGCAAAAAAGCATACATTAGCTTCACCTATAGTTCTCTTCGTTGTGCTGTAGGACCTCATCTGGCTTCATCAGTGTTTTCTTTGTTAAATTTGCCAGTGGCCACTATATGCCTAATGGTCATCATACAACAGTTTCTTTACCTTTTAAACCCACTAACCTATTGGTTCAATGGCTGTAAACATGATTTGTAGCTGTTCCTTACATTAATTTGCCCTGTGAAAGTTTTTTTTTGGTGCTCTGGCACACTGAGGACATTTATGACATTTGAGCGACTGGTGAATTAAAGTAAGACAAGTAAAGAGTATTAATCAACAATTCATAAAACATGTAGGTAATTTAGGTGTAATGTAAGAAGAGTTTAGCGTTGTAGATAAAACATTACTGGTTACAATTGCAGGGGTCGAAATTAGGATTTCTTGACAAGGAGAAAAATTCAGATCATGTGTATCGGGCATCACCAATTAGGCAGGAGCTACACTATGGGAACCAGGAGCTAGTGCATAGAGCACAGCAAAGGTAACCTTTGCGTAAGACGCAAACTCTACTTTTTGTCCATTTATATATATTATCCAATATGCTTTAAATGTCTCTTAAGTGTGTCCATGATTCTCTTTTATCCACATACCCAAACCTACCCAGTTAGTATTACATAACCGTGTTTGTATAGCACCACTTCCCTGGTAGCTCTTGGTTTCAAGGTAAGCAGGCTCTCCTTGGCTATAACCAGGAGCTAAATAGCTCCCAGCAATTCCAAACTCTGCTATTGTTTTGCATGTTTTTGTATCGATCTACATCTTATGTGATGTCTGCATTGTAATGTTGGCATGCAATCACATGGTGGAGAGGCTAAATAGCTCCTAGCTCCTGGCCATTCCAAACTCTGCTATTGTTTTGCATGTTTTTGTATCGATCTACATCTTATGTGATGTCTGCATTGTAATGTTGGCATGCAATCACATGGTGGAGAGGCTAAATAGCTCCTAGCTCCTGGCCATTCCAAACTCTGCTATTGTTTTGCATGTTTTTGTATTGATCTACATCTTATGTGATGTCTGCAGTGTAATGTTGGCATGCAATCACATGGTGGAGAGGCTAAATAGCTCCTAGCTCCTGGCCATTCCAAACTCTGCTATTGTTTTGCATGTTTTTGTATCGATCTACATCTTATGTGATGTCTGCAGTGTAATGTTGGCATGCAATCACATGGTGGAGAGGCTAAATAGCTCCTAGCTCCTGGCCATTCCAAACTCTGCTATTGTTTTGCATGTTTTTGTATCGATCTACATCTTATGTGATGTCTGCATTGTAATGTTGGCATGCAATCACATGGTGGAGAGGCTAAATAGCTCCTAGCTCCTGGCCATTCCAAATTCTGCTATTGTTTTGCATGTTTTTGTATCGATCTACATCTTATGTGATGTCTGCATTGTAATGTTGGCATGCAATCACATGGTGGAGAGGCTAAATAGCTCCTAGCTCCTGGCCATTCCAAACTCTGCTATTGTTTTGCATGTTTTTGTATTGATCTACATCTTATGTGATGTCTGCAGTGTAATGTTGGCATGCAATCACATGGTGGAGAGGCTAAATAGCTCCTAGCTCCTGGCCATTCCAAACTCTGCTATTGTTTTGCATGTTTTTGTATCGATCTACATCTTATGTGATGTCTGCAGTGTAATGTTGGCATGCAATCACATGGTGGAGAGGCTAAATAGCTCCTAGCTCCTGGCCATTCCAAACTCTGCTATTGTTTTGCATGTTTTTGTATCGATCTACATCTTATGTGATGTCTGCAGTGTAATGTTGGCATGCAATCACATGGTGGATAGGCTTTAAATATTTGTATAATCTTTTTTTAGGTGTGCTGACATTGATACACAATTAAACTGTTTTATTTAAATCATATGTGCCTTTTCTAACTCACTGCAGAGAGGCAAGAACTACTACTGCAGTAGATTCCAGGTCTGTATTTATGAGGTTTCATTAGTAAACTCCTAAAACACAACCTTTAAAACATTGGGCCTCATTCCGAGTACGGCGCTAACCAATGGCGCTATTAACGCCTTGGTTGACGCCGTACCCGGACCGGCAGCGCCTTGGTGGATGGCGGAATCACCGCCCCATTCCAAGGTTGGCTGGGCGGTAATTCCCCATTCACCAAGGCTCTTCCCCATTCCCAAATGAGTCCCCATAGGGTTCAATGGGAATGGGGAAGATGCAAATAACGGTGAACGTTCATTACGGTCACCTTATTGGCTTGGAGGCCCCTTTGCGCCCTCGACTTTAACACCTGCTCAAAGCAGGCGTTAAGGGCGAGGGCGCAGAGGGAACTCGGAGTATGGCGGTAAGGGATTACCGCCACCGGTCTCGTTACCGGTGGCCGCTATCCCTTACCGACATACTCGGAATGAGGCCCATTGTGTTTTAAGGGCTATACAACATTACTATTTAATGAAGTGAAAGTACACTCAAAAGACTGAACTGAACACTATTTGCAAAGGTTTACAAATATTTTAAATTCTGTAAACCAAATGTTTACTAATAATGACAAATATGAGGTGTACACTAGGTTTGCAAATAATAGTAAATGTTGTAAACCAAATGTTTACTAATATTGACAAATATGAGGTGTACACTAGGTTTGCAAAGGTTTACAAATAGAGTTCAATTGTGCATGAAACATTAAGTATACGTTAGGTTTAGAAAGTATTCATGATTTGTAAACCATTGCAAACTTAGGGTTTACAAATCTCTGGAACATTAATTCCAAATGGACTTGCATAACTACAGGGTTTACTTATTTGTAAATGCAATGTAAAACAAAGGTTTACAAAAAGGTTTAAAACCCTTGTAAACCTTTGTGAATGTATAGTTTGCACAGGTTTGCATGCAGTTTACCAAATTCGTAAACCATGATTTTCATGCAGTGATAGGTGTTTGGGAGTTGTAACTATTTTGGCTAATCGTTTTCAGACTTTCGTACATGTGAGAGTGTGCAGAAAAACAGAAGAAAACAGTTAAAAAAAATAATATAAAACGGAGCTACACTACTCGAATTTTAGTTGCCCCATACACTGTATTTTAGTCTGGGTATTGTCACTCATGCTATTATATATTGTGCCTATTAAATGCTTCTGTACCAAGTTTAATTTCACATATTATGTTCTGCTTTCTTTATCTTCAGCTAGTTTACATAGCTACATGAGCAGAGTTGCACTGTATTGAGGCCTCATCACAAGATGGGTGGTAAGCGGCTGCTATTTCCGCCAAGCGGAAATAGCGTTACCACTTTGACCCGTGGTTCCAAAAAGCACTGCATCACAAGTATGGGTGCACACACACAAGGCCCGTTGTTAGCGCTAATTCCAAACGGTGAAAAAAGCACCAGAAAGCATGCTACCGCCCAAAATCCTGTTGCTTTCAGCGTTACCGCTGCCGTCATTATTAGCCCCTGCCCAATTAGCGTGCGCTATTCGCGCTGGTGGGAAACGCATCACCGCCGGAACGGAAAGCACTGCAGTGGCCATTTTGAAAATCGCAATCCATTAAAAAAGGAGTCCCTAGCAGCCATTCACACTCCCTGAATAGCAATAATTTCATAAGAGAGGGTTAGGGCGAAGGTGGCCCAAGATCGCTATCAGAGGCTGATCTGGTGGTGCTGGTGGATGAGTTTGTGGCCCACCATGGGAAACTCTATGGCGCAAGACAGCGCAAAACCTCCCAGCTGCACACCCAAATCGGACAGGCGGTGATCCGGAAGATTTGTGCAGTTGGCTGGGTCCCCTGGGATGGGGAAGACTGCAGGAAACGGTGGAATGATCTGCATGTGCTGGTCCGGGTAATACTGGCCCAGCACAGACAGGACACCATGGCCACAGGAGGAGGCCCAGCACCAGAACTTGACCTCACTCTGTGGGCAGAAAAGTGCAGCTCTGTCCTCGGCATGGAGGGTATCGATGGTGACAGAGGTGCTGAGGCAGGTATTGGTAGCCAGGAGGCAGGTGAGTCAACCCCCTCCCACATTTGCATGTAACCACAACAGCCTAGCACAGCATCCCCCAGAGGAACAACCCAGGAGCCAGGTACAGCGATTGGAGGCAGTGTGTGGGAGCCACTACAGGCACCTACCGCAGCACTCATGTGCCAGTGCACCAAGGTCACCTCTGTGAGTCAGAACAGTGTTGAGGGCAGCCAAGGGACACAACCAAGCAACATGCACCACACAGCCATGGCAGGGGTACAGCAGTGCTCCATCGTGACCAGAGCGTGACAAGTACCATCCCCCCAGCCTCCGCCAATGACCATGTGTGTCTTCAAATACTGACCATGGCATGCACGTTATTCAGTAGCTAGGCCAGCAGTGTACCTCTGCCATGCCACCATAGCCAAATTCAATCCCTCAATGAACCCGCCCCCATCCAGCACATGTCCCCATTTTTGCAAATCCACTACCAAATGCAACCAGACCAGGCCTTGCATCACTCCTACAGCCCGGTGCAACACCCTTCACCATGTAGTTACTGTTGTGTATGACAAAACATTTGGGAGAATGTGTCCTAATGCCATCCCCTACAACCTCTACAGACAAACAAGCATCTCCAGTGGTGTCGGAGGATGAGGATGCAGCTGGCCATCTGCATGTGCGCCCTCCCGCACCACCACCACCACCACCCTCCTTCAGAGGGGATGACATGCAACCTATAAGCACAAGACCCATCCCACCCCACTGTAGCAGTGTCCTGCCTAGATCCCCGGCACAATCCACCATGAACACCCCAGCACTGTGGCAGTCCACCCCACCAGGGAGGATACACCACTGCAAACCATGTCTCTGTAGTTACAAGGGGAGATCGGCAGCAGTGGAAGCCACCATGCTGCGCTTCCCCCAACCCCTGGCCACAGTCTGCACCATAAACCACCCACCACATCCGAGAGCCCAGCTCATGTGAAAGAGCCCAGCCAGAGCCCACAGATGCCACTACAGTGCCGGCACACACACACCCCTGATCCTGATATGGACACCACCTCTGATGGCTCCCCTGTTGGCAGCGCAACCAGGCAATGCACCTCCTCTCCCTCCCTGCCTACGGCAACTTTGGGGATGGTCATGTAGAGATTCAATGACATGGAAGCAAGGGAGAGGCAGATGGAGGCCATTGCCAACACATACAGTGAACACAAGCAGGCCATCCGTGACGCCATCCATGGTGCCACAGGGAGGATGGTGCGCAACAATACAAGATAAGGAGAGTTATCACAGCATGCACTGCTTCACTGAATGGGTTCAGGCAAATGTTGCATGAGTTGTATGAGAGGGTCTCAGCCCTTGCAGAACAAATCCGTTAACACGTTCAGCCCCATTAGAAATGAACTGCGCAAACTATAAAAAAACACTGGCATATCTTATCCACCTCAGATTCCTGCCCTGAGCAACCAAGGTTTGCTTTTAAATGGCAAATTTGTTTTAGAGATATCTTAGTACATACTTACCCGAAAGAACAGGTACCTCCAACCCAAACTTTGCTATGGAATTTTCCACCAGTAATTGGCCACTATAAATGTGGCCAATGCTCAGTTTGTTCATTTACGAACAATCTTAAATTTCTTGAGCGAAACGGCAGAACATGGAGTCTTCGACAATTTTCCAATTGTGCATCGGACTGGGTGATCTATGGCATTAGATGCCCTTGTAATCTATTATATATAGGAAAAACTAGCAGACCCGTAAGACAACGTAGATGCGAACATAGGTCATGTCTTAAGAACAAAACAGATAAAAAACCAGTAGTCGCTCATTACGTAACAACCAAACATAAATACACTGATACCCAATGGTTTGTGATCCAAACAATGTCCTCTTCAGCTAGGGGTGGCAATAGGGAACTGTCACTCAGCCGCTGCGAACACCGATGGATTTATACCCTCAACACGGTCAACTAAGGCTTAAATTCCTCAGTGGAATGGAACAGGATTCTTGGATAACTTTGTATCTCTTGCACAAAACTTTCTCTGACGCTATAGTGTACCTATGTTCCTCCCCGGCTGATTGCCCTTCTGAGACTGTGTTTGTTGTTTGTTTGTTTGTTTGTTTATTTATTTATTGTGCGCACCAGACCCTAGGGTAGCAGGGCGCAAGAGAACAAGGAGGTTTACAGCTTAGTTAACGTTTACAGGTTACAGATTAGTTAACGTTACAGGTTACAGGCATAGTGGACATTTCGAATCTGCAGGGTAGGGCAAGTGCAAGTGCAGATAAGGCGTAGCTAAACAGTCAAATCTATGGCGATCAAACAGTAAAAGTAGGTTAGTACAAACATTATAAGAAGACGTTACGTATAAAGTGACATATGCTATGTCGCATTCTCAATAAGCCATTTTATGGTGTTCTTTCTAAAGTTATTGAAGGTTTGGTCAGATCTGAGTGCAAGGGGTAGGGAATTCCATAACTGTGCTGCCTTAACTGGGAAGCTGGAACCTCCAATGGTGGCTAGTTTGAATCTGGGCACTAGGAGGCAGTTGGGGCTGGCTGTCCTTGTGAGTCTCGTTGGATTTTTCCTGTTGAAGCGTTCTGAGAGGTATCGGGGAGCTTTGTTGTTTAGGCATTTGTGGATAAGGGACGCAGATTTAAGGTTGATTTTTTCTTGGGTGGAAAGCCATTTGTGTTTTCGTCTTATTTCTGAAATGTGTGCACTTCTGGGGATACTTAGGGCCGCTCTAAGTGCATTGTTTTGGAGCACTTGGATTCTGTGGATGATTTGTTTGGTAGTCCCTATGTAGAGGGCGTTGCAATAATCTAGTTTCGATAAAATGAGGGCTCTAGCTAGAATAAGACAGCTGTCCTCTGAAAGGAATGGTTTCCCAGCTCGTATTAACTTGCATGTATAGGCAGTGGATGATGACAGTGAGTTCACCTGTTTGGTGAAAGATAGTGTCGCATCAAGGTAAAAACCTAGGGTTTTTACTTCTCTGGCGACCTTGATAGTGTTGCCATCGATGATGAAGGCGGAGTAGTTTTGGTTAAGTTTGGAGATACGGGCTGCCGTGCCCAGGATGATGAGCTCTGTTTTGTCATCGTTCAAGCATAGGCCATGGTTGGCCATCCATGCCTGAACGATGCTGTAGACTCTATTCACCAGAGCCAGATCTTCGACGTAATCCCCAGTAAGTGGTAAGAGAATCTGAGTATCATCTGCATAGTTAGTGTAGGTGATACCCAGATTATCAAGATCGTCAAAGAGTGGCTTGGTGAAGATGTTATAGAGTGTCGGCGAGACGCAGGATCCCTGGGGCACTCCGCAAGTGATTGGGATAGGGTCTGCTGCCGCTGCGGGGGAGAACACCCTCATGGTCCTGTCACTAAGAAATGTTTGAATCCAGACTATAGCCTCCTCTGAGAAGTGGGCAGCCGAGTCCAAGTGATTACATAGGACTTTATGGTCCACCAGATCAAAGGCGGCTGAGAGGTCTAGAAGGAGGAGGAGAGCTAGTTTTCCCTCGTCTCTGAGTGAATCTATTTGGGCTTTTAGGTCGATAAGGGCAGTCTCTGTGCCGTGTTGCGGACGGAAACCGGATTGGCGGGTGCCGAGGAGATGGTTCATCTCAAGGAAGTTCTGGATTTGGGTGTATGCTACCTTGTCTAATATTTTTAGTAGGAAGGGAACCGTGGTGATGGGCCTGTAGTTAGTAGGAATGTTGGGGTCCAATGTTTGCTTTTTTAGGAGGGGGAGTACCCAAGATTCCTTTAGATTGCGGGGGATGGTGCCCGTAGTAAAGGAGGCATTGATAAGTTTTGTGATAAAGGGGGCTAAATCCCTAGCCGCATCCTTGATCAGTTGTGCGGGGCATTGGTCGCCTTTGCAATTAGAAGGTTTGAGGGTCAAAATGGTCTTCTCTACCTCAATTACTGAGACCTTGGAGAAACGGAATTGGGTGGATTCTGGGTTGTTGGATGAGGGAATTTTGACTATCAGAGGTTGAGTTGGCAGAGAGGCTTTCTTTAGGGCAATTTTTGTTTGGAGGTTGGATACTTTGTTGGTTAGTGCCAGTTGTATGTCTGTGCACCAAGTTTTGTCTTTGATGGAGTCATCCTGTACTGTGATAGGAGTTTCCAATTCCTTTAGGATGGAGAATAGCTCCTTCATGCTGGAGTTGGATTGGGAGATCCTATTATTATAGGTTTCTTGTTTGGCCAGGATGATGTCTCTTTTGTATTGCGAGGAGATGTTAATTAGGTTAGTTTTATTTTCAGCGGTCGGATGTCGGTTCCAAGCTGTTTCGCATTTTCTCTTCTGTAGTCTTAGGTTTTTTAGGTGGGGTGTAAACCATGAGTTCAAATGCTTTTTGGGTTTACTGATCCGAAGTTTAAATGGAGCAATACTGTCAAGAGCAGAGCACATGGCTGCGTTGAATGCATCCACTAGGATGCCTGGGTCAGAGTGGTCAGGTAGGGAATTTAGTTTGGGTAGGATGTGGGGCAGAATATTGTCGGCTGTAATGTTTTTCTTGTTTCTCGTTAAGGTGGGTGTGGCTGGCGTGGGTGTTAAGACTGTGGGTCTTTTGGTGTTGAGGGTGAAAGAGATAAGGTAATGGTCAGACCATATTTGGGGGGTGATGGCTGTTATAGAGGGGTAGCAGTTGTGACTGGCAATCCAGTCTAGTGTTCTTCCCTTGATATGTGTGGAAGTATTCACGAACTGCGTGAAGCCTAGCACTGACAGAGTATTGCCTGTGGCAGTAGCATGATGGTCGTTGATATCGTTGAGCCCTAGATTGAAATCTCCTAGTACTAGTGTTTGGGAGGATTCTTTTAGCTTCTCAGAGATAACAGTGGTGATGTCTTCAGTGAAGGTGCTGACGGGGCCAGGGGGTCTATAGATAAGGTGGATATTTAGTGTTTGGGAGTTTGCAGTCGGTAATTTGATAGAGAGAAGCTCGCAGGATTTGAGGGAGGGTGTGGGTGTGATTCTCATAGAGAGATTAGATTTGGCGATAATTGCAATTCCTCCACCGCGCGAGTCTGGTCTGTCAGCTCTGAGAATGGTATAATTCTCTGGGACTGCCAGAGTGAGAGCCGGACCTGCTGCATCGTGGAGCCAAGATTCAGTAATGGCAATGAAGTCAAGACTATTATCCCGTATGATATCTGCTATGTCAGTGGCATGGGCGACTAATGATCTGGCATTGATTAGAGCAGCTTTTAGTTCAGGTTCTAGCTGTGCTGTGAGCGGAGGTTTGGCTATAAGTTTATTGATTTTATGGTGTGGTTGGTGTCTGAGAGGGGCGGTGATTACCAGTGGTCGGCATATTTTGGGTCGGAGGTGTTCTAGGTTAATGTTATATTTAGTAATAGGTTCGAATATTTTAGGTAGTCGAGCCCGGAGTCTAAGCTTCCTTTGTTCTAAGTTGCAGGGTTTAGAGATGAGTTGTATGTGGGCACCAAGGCCCTCTGTAGGCAGAACTGTAGGCATGGTCGTGTAGATGATGGTAAGGATAATTGTTAGTTTGGAGAATTGTGCAAGGTGAACTGGGTTGGGCATGTGGAAGTACATACTGTTACTACTAGCTGAGCTAGGTGGGCTGGAATTAGTTGCCGTGGATGGATACGGGGCAGAGTTGGCAGAGTACAGTTCACAAATACTTAGCGAGATTAATGCAGCAGTGACGTACTAGTCTGAGAGTAGCAGTCAGATATTGGGCTAAGAGCGACGGTCAGATGTAGGTCTAAAAATCGAGGTCAGATACTGGGCTGAGAGTGATGGTACAGTGGTCTCTGGGCGACCATAAGGCACTACACAATAATACAGTGGTCTCTGGGCGACCATAAGGTACTACACAATAATACAGTGGTCTCTGGGCGACCACAAGGCACTACACAATAATACAGTGGTCTCTGGGCGACCATAAGGCACTGCACAATAATACAGTGGTCTCTGGGCGACCATAAGGCACTGCACAATAATACAGTGGTCTCTGGGCGACCATAAGGCACTACACAATAATACAGTGGTCTCTGGGCGACCACAGGCACTACACAATAATACAGTGGTCTCTGGGCGACCATAAGGCACTGCACAATAATACAGTGGTCTCTGGGCGACCATAAGGCACTACACAATAATACAGTGGTCTCTGGGCGACCACAAGGCACTACACAATAATACAGTGGTCTCTTGGCGACCATAAGGCACTACACAATAATACAGTGGTCTCTGGGCGACCACAAGGCACTACACAATAATACAGTGGTCTCTGGGCGACCATAAGGCACTGCACAATAATACAGTGGTCTCTGGGCGACCATAAGGCACTACACAATAATACAGTGGTCTCTGGGCGACCACAAGGCACTACACAATAATACAGTGGTCTCTTGGCGACCATAAGGCACTACACAATAATACAGTGGTCTCTGGGCGACCACAAGGCACTACACAATACTACAGTGGTCTCTGGGCGACCATAAGGCACAATACAGTGCAGTGGTCAGTTAGCGACCAAAGGGCACGGCCAATAGCAGTCATGAGGCATAAAGCACTAGGGGCTGAAAATGACTGAGCTATTTAAGAGGTGGCAGCAGTAACGCAAAGAGGCGGCGGAGTTGGAAGCATAAGCGTATGTAGCAAACAGTTATCGAGGGTGAAAGAAACCGAGTTCAAATGTTTTGAATGTGGAATAGCAGAAGACATACCAGAGAGCACAATAGTGTAAACTGAGGGTATCCCCTTTACTCACAAAAGATTAAAGGTCCGAGTAGACACTGGCTCCGAGGCTCCGGAGGCAAACAAGGTGATTACACAAGGTGTTTGTGATGCCTGGAGCAGCACGGGCAGAGTTTGTGGCCCCTGGCTCCTGTGGCTCCGAACAGGCACCCAACAGGCCTTAGAGTGGCCTTGGAGCTGGCCGCCGGCGCGATCCGCCTGCCGGCGGTTACAGCTGATGTTAACGAGGCTCAGCCTCGGTTTCAGGCCGCGCTGCGCCCGGCATGCGCGAGTCAGGCGGCGTGTGGGGACAGGGTTACCTGTGACCCCCTTTCTTCTCTAAACAGTGCCACTTCATTGGTATACTCAGGCACCACCGGCCAATAGATTCAAGCACCACCACCCTGGCACATAGACAGCAGCACCTAGCCCCCAAGATGTGATGAAACACAGCTGTCTCACTGCTAGCATCCACACATGTTGGGACAAATTAAGTGCCTTGGTACATGTTTAGGAGCACTTTTCTGCATATACCCGTTCCTATGAACATAAAGGCATTTTCTCTGACCGCCCGCTGCAGTCTCTATTTAGTGCAGCCTTCGTTTGGTAATTGACACACACTAAACTTCAGTGTTAGTCCCTGCCTCTTTAAGAACTGAGGTTTACTTTTTTGACATCAGCATAAGTCATGTGACTTATTCATACGTGCCTTTCACGTTGTCTTCTCTTAGACACCGGCATATTTAAATGGACCCGATTCCAGGCAAGACGCGTACTTCTCCAGCGGATGACGGCGTCTTGATCGTGTAACTTACAAGTAAGTGCCTTCCCATCCCGATTCATCCTGTTTGTAATATAATCATTATATGCCATATTTCATCTATAAGACGTTTTTTAACGTACTTGTCCACTTATTTTCTATCAGCCCGCTGTACCGCCGGGCACCTTACTACTGCTTTTTTGAAAACAGCCCTGGCTGTCCTACAAGCATTCATCTGCTCTTTCCCTGCAGTAAGTCCCTCCCTAGTTCCATCTGTGTTGCCACAACATTTGTTGTCGTTTCAGTATTAATAGTAGTTTACCAATTCGGTTTCTCCCTTTTCTGTGACAGCATTCAATACATCTTCACTAATCCGGCCATTTGCTGACTGTGCATAATCTTCTATCCTTACTATCTATAAGCCGGGCTCTGCTGCACACACAATGACGCTTTGTTAGTGACCTCACCAAAGCACCAATTGGTACGCCTTCCCTAAGTAAGCTATCAAATACTGGCATACACACTCTCTTGAACTCTTGTCAACTTGTACATCTGACTGGGTCACACTTTACCTTGTTTAACACCTTGAATCACGCTTGCAAGTCCTGTGCCTTTTTCCTGATACCAGCTTAGCAACCCTCGGCTGACTTTTTACAAAGGAGCTGACAAGGTAAATTGACCTGCATGGGCTCCTCCATTTCATCATAGACATTAACATGGTAACTATCTACATTGAGTCTAGCTATGGGGGGCGTGGCCAGCACGCATGCAGTGAGGACGAGCACCCGTGGCGCTCCTGCCCGAGATCCTGAAATGAGTGGAATTACGCAGTAAAAACTTCACGGACAGCATTGGTAATCACATTTGCGGAAAGGGGAACCTCTCCCCCCTGACTCGGCCCCACTCCGAAACGAAATCGGACCTAAAAAAGCCTTGCACGGAGCGGAGGGAGAGGCGCCCCCCTGACATCCAAGATGGCGGCGCTCGCTGCCGCTGATGAAACTTGGCGCTCCTGAACGGAGAGGTCCCGCCAAGAAGGAGAGGAAATACTCTCACCTACCTCCACCTTCTACACCCGCTGAGCGGTGCAACGCTTCTGGGCCTGGGAGGTGTTGAGATCTGGAGGCTCCCTGCAGCGGAGGAAGAGGCGGACCCTCAGCAGAGGGATAGTGGACGGAGACTCTTGAACGCCGCCTGAAGCGGGAAAAACGAGAGGCCCTCGTCAGAGAAGACGGGCGGCGGAAGGCGACCGAGTGAAGAGAACCGGGGCTCGGTGATACCGCCCAGCATGACCCACGAAGCGGAGGACACCCAACTGCGGAGGGAGAGGGGCTCGGCCCGGGACAAACAGTGAGTCACGGAACTAGAATCTTCTCACACACGCTGTTACTCCATAATAGACCTGGGGGCAGGCTGGGCTGATCAAGTGGAGCGCAGGAAGGAATAGGACAGTACACTGGACTTAAAGGCAGAGATGCCCCCCCCCTAAAGCAAAGACAAAACTATCAACGACAATGGACTCCTACACGACGGTCAGGCCCAAGCAGCCGCTGCAACAGGACCCCGATCCCAATTCAGTGTCACCGCAGCTGGAAACAGAACATAAAGACACCCTAGTCCTCCAAGCTATTGCAGCACTACGCACCTCTATTGAAACTAAAATAGAGGAAATGAGGGCGGACATGCAATTTATGCGCCAGGATGCTCGCAACCTAACGGAAAGAGTAAATACGAATGAAGCTACCCTGCGAGACAACGTCGCTAACACCTCAGACCTGAAGGCAAAGGTAACAGAATTGGAACTGAAAGTAGCGAGGCTGGAGGCGAGATCTGAGGATGTGGAGGGGCGCGCTCAGCGCAATAAGGTTAGGATCTTGGGGGTCCTGGAGGACATGGAGGGCTCGGACCCTACAGACTTTATAGAGACGTTGCTCTTACAAGAAATAGGGGCGGGAAAACTCTCCCAGGGGTTCTCAGTGGAGCGCGGCCACAGATTTCTTCAAAAGCGTCCCCCGCCGGGGTCACACCCGCACCCGATAATAGCAAAAATCCTCAATTTCCACGATAGAGAAACAATACTACGACACTCCAGAGAAGGCGAAGAGATCAGAATACAGAACTCCAGAATAGTCATATACCCTGACTATACCCCCACGGTACAGCGAGCCAGAAATTCTTTCATACCAGTGAAAGCCAGGCTACGAACACTTAACATAAAATACATGTTGCTATACCCATCTCGCCTTAAAGTTTTATACAAAGGGACGGCAATCTTCCTAGAGACCCCAGCGGCGGCAACCATGTGGATGGAGCACAACAATCTAGCGGAGAACGGAGAGGACCCATAGAAAAGCAGATAAAAGAGAAGTGAACGACAACGAAAGGAACACCTATGGAAGGTCCCACGCTGGAGATGAGTCGCTTAACCAGATATTACAAAGGACCGCACTGCGAATATAGCCACATCGGGCAGGACCACAAAGAACCACGAGCAAATACACTGCTGACACACCCCCTCACGGAAAGTGCAGGTCAAATGCCTACACACTACCCGCACCGAAAGGCCTGCAAGTTAGAAGCAACTGCTGGGGGCAGTTTGCAGTTAAACGTTTTTGGTTATTCATTTGTTCGGATGAAAGTTATAACAGTTGGTAAGTCTCCAGAAAACATTGACACGGAAGAGGGGGAAAGGGCTGGGGAGGAAGACACTATGTGGGTAACCTCCCTACAGGACAGCGTAACCAGCAACTCCCAACCTAAAGTAACATGGCAGGGGAAGTAAAAATAATGACATCGAATGTGAGGGGCCTCGGCACCTACCTTCGAAGGAATAGAATCAAGTCATACTTACACAGGAAAAAGGTGGGAATAGCGCTCTTACAAGAAACGCACTGCACAGCGATGTCTATGGGCAAACTTCACGAACATTGGTGGGGACAGGGGTTTGGAACTACTTACTCGAAATATGCTAGAGGGGTATATAGATGGATTCACCCCAACACCCTTTTCGACTAACCAAATTTGTTAGCGATCCAGAGGGCAGATATGTGATTGTATGGGGCCACATCGAACAGCAAGAGCTATGCATAGTGAACACTTATCTACCTAACAACAGCATCCCCGCCTACTTGGCCTCGATGTACGACATAACCACTCCACACAGAGACAGCCTCTTCATCTGCGGTGGGGATTTCAATTGCGTGCAAGACCCCACGCTGGACAGGTCGTTACCGCCGCCTACCACCACTATGGCTGCCACGACAGCGCTAAACATGCTGATAGACAGGCTAGACTTGGCTGATATATGGAGGGAGATTCATCCCCACACACGAAACTACTCGTACTTCTCATCCCCACATGGCCTCCATATGAGGCTGGATTACATCTTTGTTGGTAGAGAACACCTACCTCAGATGGAGGGAGCAGAATACCTGGGAAGGACAATCTCGGACCACTCCCCCCTAATAGTAAATTGGAACCACACTGGCCCCAGGCCCCCCATCCCTATGTGGCACATGCCAACAACGGCCCTGTTGGACCAAGCATTCAGAGATGAGCTGCAGGACACGATAGACGACTACATAGAACTAAACAAGGGAAGCGTAGACTATGTAAGCACGGTATGGGAGGGTTTAAAGATAGTGACCAGGGGAGAGGTCATGGCAAAAGCAGGTGGCATCAGAAGATCGCTACGCGAAGAATTAGAGCAGGGCGAGTCAGAGATCGAGAGGCTTAGTGCAGACCTCACAGACCCACAACGACAACTACACAGACTTGGAGCACTCCGCGAGGAGTGCTCGACCGCTTGGGGCAGGCTTGCTAAGTTCGATTTTGCCACCAGAACAAACAGGGCACACACAGAAGCAGACAGACCTATAAGCTCCTGGCCTGGCTCTGCAGGAAGGAACATCCCAGACACACCATTACCCTGATCCAAGACGAACAGGGCAACACATACCAGACCCAACAGGAAATAAATGATACCTTTAAGAACTATTACAAGCACTTATACTCTCACAAAATAGAAACATCTGGGGACCAAATAGCGGATACCTTAGAAGAGATAGGGCTACCCAGGCTCTCTCCAACACAGGCCGAAGCACTAGAGGCAGATATTACCACAGAAGACATTGCCGAAGCGATTAAAACTCAAGCTACGGCCAAGGCTCCCGGGAGCGATGGGTTACCCTCGGAATTTTATAAAACTTATAGTTCCTCCGTGATACCACTCTTACATGAGGTATTCCAGGAAATATACGAACGAGGCATCTTGCCTGACAGCATGAGGGAAACCCTAGTAATCCCAGTCCGTAAGCCAAACAAGCCGGCGGAGCAATGCGACTCATATCACCCGCTGGCTATGCTCAATCATGATGTTAAATTGCTAACCACAATCCTAGCCCAGAGACTGTCCAGACAGATAGGGGATATTGTACACTCGGATCAATGTGGGTTTGTCCCAGGCCGGAACACGACCATGAACTTACGCAGACTTCAACACATCATTGCGCAAACAGACGCGAGCACTGAACCCTACGCCCTGTTATCACTAGATGCCATCAAGGCATTCGATTCCATATTTTGGGAGTGGCTATTAGCGGTCCTGAAAGAATTCGGGTTTGGCCCACGATTTATCAGGTGGATCCGAATACTCTACACTGAACCAAGGACACGGGTAAAAACTGGGAGACACGTGTCAGAAGTTTGGGAGATATGCGGAGGTACCCGGCAAGGCTGCCCGCTATCCCCCATGCTTTATATATTGGGGCTAGAACCCATAGCTATTTATTTTCCTAAACAATTTTTTGATGCCGGAATAAGGCTAGGGAGATAGACCACATAATTTCACTTTACGCGGACAATTGTGCTTCTGTACGTCAGAGACCCGCATCTCAATGTCCCAACTATGCTGGAGGTACTTGACAACTTTTCCAAAGTCTCAGGCATAAAATTCAAGAAGGCAAAGTCCTGCCTATTCCCACTAGCAGGCCTTAAAGACAGATGCTCGGAGGAGCTCCCAATACGAGAGATACAGTGGCAGACCACCAAGTTCCGCTATTTGGGCATCCAGATTATGCACACTCCCCAACTGATGCACGAGCATAACACAAATGCAGCAATACCCGCACTGCGCAGATCAATGTCCTTCTGGGCAAAACTCCCACTGTCGGCAATGGGGAGAATTTCGATAACCAAAATGATTGTCTTCCCTAGGCTCCTGTATAGGTTCCAAACTGTGCAGTATTACATCAAGAGCCCGTTCTTCTGCCTATTAGGGTCAATAACTCGAGAATTAATTTGGGGGCAGGGCAGGCATAGAATAGCACACTCCACGCTAGTCCTACAATATGCTCAGGGTGGAATCCAACTCCCGCATTTCGAAAAAAATGTATCTAGCAGCTCAACTCGGCTTTGTGTCCAAATAGCTAGCCGATGAGAACACATCTGAAACTCCCCTGCTACAGTACCTGATCTCTCCACTGCAACTGAAAGAACTTATTTGGGTGCCACAACACCAAATGAGCGACACACCCTTTATAGCCACCCTGGGGAAACACATTTGGCAAAGAACGAAATCACTAAGAAACCTAACACACCTGTACTCCCCAGAAATACCAATGATTTGGGACCTGTGCAGGTCAGACACAGACTTGTTACACCTCAGGGTCTGGGAGATGAAGGGAGTTTACACGTGGGGAGATCTATACGAAGAAGGCTCCTTTAAAGAGTTCAGCACACTGCAGAACATGGACTGATACCCACTAGTCAATAGATACGCTAAATAGCAAGACACAAATGGGACACCTGGCCAGAAGAACCCGAACCTGATCCCCTCACAACCCTGTTATATAACCTAGGCGAGGGACAGAAACTGGTCTCCCAAATATACGGACACCTCAACGATAACTCCAATCCAAACGGAGAGACCCTGAAAAGTAAATGGGAAACAGACACTGGCAGAGAACTCTCAGAGGGAGAATGGAGCAGGGAGCTAGCATTTCCCAAGGCCGTATCAAGGAACCACAGATTCCACTTTATACAACTAAACGTCCTGCACCGGACATACCTCACTCCACACAGGCTTGCGACATTTAACAAGAATGGAAGCCCTAACTGCCCGTGTGCAAAGCGGACAGGGCTGATCTCATACATATGTTCTGGGAGTGCAACACAGTGCAATCCCTATGGGCAAAAGTCAAGTTGACATACGAGAAGGCAGGAACCTCCAATTACAGATGGACTCTCGAAGAATGCCTTTTAGGTACGTACCCCAGACCGGCCAAACTTAAACATCGGGTGAAATTAATGGACCTATTGTGCCTCCTGGCCAAAAGACATATCGCCATGTCCTGGAAAAAGTCAGCGGGGCCCAGACATGACGCCTGGCACAGCGAGCTTATCAGATGGATTAACACAGAAACTAGGGCGTGGGAAGATAGCGTTGCCAGATCCACCGAAAAGTCCAGCTTCACCCTAGAAGCATGGAGGGAGATAGTTAGAACAATAACCTACCCCTCAGACGATAAACCCCCATGAGCAAACACTAACTGGACAATGCAGAACTGCAGAAACCTAGAAACCCACAAGGGAGGCCCCTAAACACCTAAGGAAATTGCTGCACTCAAGAATCCCCCCCTTCCCTATAGCACCCCCTACTGCATACTCGGTAAATGGATGATGAAGACTGGATAAGGAGACAGTTTATGTTAATGTTATCAGGTTATTGTTTACTGTTCAGAAGTTCATTCTTCTCCTATCTCTTACCTCCTCTCTCTCCCCCTTTCCCCCCCTTTATTACCCCCCTTTTTTATTCTTTTTTTCCCCTTCTTTCCTCTTCCTTTCGCTCTTCTTCTTTCTTTTCACTCCCCCCTCACCTTTGTTCATTATTATACTATTCCAAAGAGTTTGCATTGTATGGCATGATTGACCTGCCAAGTGTCACTGTTTTTATGATAAATGCCAATAAACAAACTTGAAAATAAACGAGATTGAGTCTAGCTATAAAGAACATGCATTAAGATGAGATACCATCTCACTGTGTCAATTTATAAAAACTGTATGTAGCCCAAATCTTGATCCAACCATAGCAATCAATATTAATGATCATATTGTAGGACAAGACGGCTTTTGTCATAAGAACGACATTCAATGTCAGCAATTCTTGGCATTATAAAAGAAATCCTTTCCAGTCGGACATGCCTATCATCGACTCTTTCTTATCTAACCTGGAGAAGCAAGTAAGAGATTGGGGTGGATATCTGTTGCAAAAACACTGTCTGTCACGTGTTGTTCTTAGTCTATATATACAACCCTAAACATATGGGGGTGTAATGTAAATTAGCCCACTTCTGAGCAAATTTCGGTCTCCTGTCTCCATTAACTAAAAAAGTGATAGTCTCTGGCCAAATTATATCATCTGTTTTGTTGTGCCATGACCTATGTTTGGATGTCCATACGCTCTGTTCGAAGACCAAGGAATTAGATATGTTGTCAGATAACACCTTCTATAGAACATAAAATTATTCTTAGTTAATAATCAATTGTTTGTATTTTTATAGATCAGTGATGTTACACTTGAATCATAAATTGTGGTATATCATTTATGTGAAGATTTCCTGGAAGAAATCCTTTGTCCTGAAGATGGCTGTGACATCTATTTCCGAAAAGACACAAGATAATGGGCCTCATTACAAATCAGGCGGTCCGGAAATAGGACTCAATGAGAATGGGGATTAACACCATTCCGTCTCCGTGATTCCCGGAAAACCGGGGTTGTAATGCCCCGGTAATTCCGGGAATCACGGAGGCAGAATGGTAATACGAGTCCGGCAGTAACCAAGTGCTTTTACCGCCTCGGTTACCGCCGGACTCGTAATGAGGCCCAATGTCTAATTTAATGTATGGGCAAAACATGTCGACTCACTATCTCTTAAAAGACTAACAACGATAGAAGTCAGATGAATTAATTCTGCAAAAAGTATTGTTCACTGAGTGACTTACACCCCCCTGATACTATGTTTTAGTAGCTGTTTTGTCTGTATTTATGCATTCATTCGTTCGTTCGTTCGTTCGTTCGTTCGTTCGTTCGTTCGCTCAGTCCTTCTTTGAGAACTATTCTTTTAAAGTTTGTACAATTCACATTAAACAAGCTTAATTTTGCTAAACATTCATTCATGTTGTCTCCTGTTATCTATGTTGGTCTTGCTACAGAGTGAGCACTATGTTATGTGAACGTTAAATATTGTGTGACAGCCACCCCCATCTGTAACTCCAAGGTTTGTGTAGAGCGGGGTAATCAATTCTCTGTGTTTTGTACTTTTCTGTCTTCACACTCCCCTTTGAGAATTGATCCCCCTGTAACAAAAAATGTGGGAGTCTACCTTTCTTTTGAGATACCCATACATAAAAGGGTCATAATACTTAGCCCAAACTTGACAAAATCAATTCAAACTTTTCACAAACATTCAAGATTGGGTCTATAAACTTTCAGAAAACCTTTGTCCACATTCGTCAAACGGTAGAGTTATGAGCCATCTAAAAGTGTTGAGACCACCCTCTAATTTTGCCCCCTCTTACAAAATCCCACCAAACTTTGCTAAAATATTCATATCTAGGTCTACAACCTATTTGCAAACTGAAATGCAGATTTGTCTAATAGAACCACATTTATAAGCCTTTAAAATAATTTGGGACCTCCCCCCACTAAATGTGTTCCCTCTTGAAGAATCAGCACCACACTTTGCAGAACCATTTAGAATCGGGTCCAGAATGACAATCCAAAATGTCATGAAGTAACATTGAGTGGCGCCAAAGTTATAAGCCATCCAAAAATGTATGTTAACCAACTTTGTAATGCACAAATAAGCATAGATGTCCCCGAACATCTCTGATGTTCGCGAACATCATATGACTGCACTGATTGTTTGCGGACATCAGAGAAGGAACACGCCTGTTTTTTGGCTTTTTATGGCCATACCCCATCCCATCATCATCAACCCTCTACTCCCCAGATTAGATTGACAAGTTCAATGTTGTGTTTTTTAATATGGTTTTACCACCTTTTTCGGAGGATACCAGCGGCTGTCTGCTGATCCAACATGGCAAGCGTTTACAAAAATTTGATGGACCTCGTGCTTTTCGACATCCAATCAGCAGGCACGTCCGATGTCCGTGGACCTCACGCCGCCTTCTGGGCCAATTGGAGGCCCGTCCATGGACCAAACAAGGAAGTGAGTGTGCACCCATATATCACACAATGCTGACGCTCCTGTGAGACTGCAATGTTTTGTAAAGATTTGTTAAAAAATAAAAAAAAGTTATTAAGCATCCCAAAATATTTTTTTTCCTAGAAGTGGGGCCTACTTCCCATTCATTTTGCCTTAGACAAACAAGGTCAATTTTTGGCAAAGTGCACAGCCCAAACCGACGGACGGATTTGGACCAGGTCCGAAACAACTTTGGCACGAAGCATTGACTCGCAATCCATGCAGTAGTTATTTAAAGATTTGACAGAGAAGAGGGTACCAACTTCTAAAAATAGATAACTATATCTTGGGGATTTATCCGAAACCGGGGGTATTTAGAAATGAAACGAAGGCCATCTTGTTTTTCTCTTGATGCGTGGCTATAGCCGAGGATATGGGTAAATTAAATTCAGGAAAATAGCTATTTGCAGGTGCTATCAGGTTAGAGGAGGTGTTTGGCTACGGGGCACCTAGTGAATTTTGGGAGTTTGAGGGGTTCTATGGACTTAGTTTGTAACACAAAGCTTTCTGTAGTGTTGGCTATAGCCTCAAATAGCCGACATCTCAAAGCAAACTACACCACAGAAACAACGTGTTCTGGGGGGAAAGGGAGCAGCCAGGGCAGGGACGTCATTTCACCAAAAACCAGGGGTAGTGGAAGTGATATCATACGACCGTTGACCCTGGTGACATCACAGGAAATGATATCATTTGGCCCCACCCCAAAGTGATATCGCGGGTTGTGATGGAACGCGACCTTTCACCCGTTGACAAAACAGCAAGTGCTATCACATAGCATTGTACACTACAAAAAATATGGTTACGATATCACTATAATGTGATGTACATTTCATACAAGAATGGATCGCCATATGTATCGCTAAGATCAGTGTGTATAGGCCCATATTACCAAATTACTGTGAATGCAAGCAGATGTCCATGACCAAATGATAATGATGTATTATTATATAGCACAAATGCTTAAGCGCTTTATATAGAAAAAATATGCACCCAATATCACCCAACCTGTGTTGGTACTCATTTATCGACCTCAGGAGGATGAAAGACTGAGTTGAGGCCTTTAAGAACAGACTAAATCAGTGACTCACGCCCTGAAGTGTGCCTTAAATAAACCTTTAATGAGTCTAGCAATTATTGTATAGAATTCCAGAAAGACACATGTATTCCTGATCTTTCTTATTTAGGGTCAGTGCTGAAAGTGTTAGGCTTGTGTCACTCCTTTTCTTCTTTTTCTTCTTTTTTTTAAGAGACTTTAACAAGAAAGCCAGCCACTCCAGAACTAAAGAGCCACATGGTGCTGGCCACAGCGCATGAGCTAGCATTACACAAAAATAAAAACCTTTTTATTTCTTTTTGTTTCTTTTCTAGAGGTCGCAAGGGTGACCACAGAGGTCGCAAGGTAGACCTCAGAGGTCACAGTTGCGACCTCTAACGACCCCTAAATGACGTCCCTGGGCCAGGGGTGATAAGGAGACCATGTGGGGAGTGAGGGCACTTGTTGAGGACATGAGGGGGCAGAAAAGTATTTTTTTCTGGCTGGTTTGCCAATATTTGTGGATATGTCCAAGGCTTGGAAGGATATTGGGTACCTGTGGTTAAGAGTGGTTCCATTCTTGCGGCTATATATTTTGGGATGTCAGTGTTAAATTTATTTTTTAAAGTTATTTTTATAGGTATAGTGATGTTGGGGGTGAACAATCACATGGTCAGTGACACGGAAGATATTTGGGAGTTGTACCTATTTTGGCTATGTGTTTTCAGACTTTCGTACATGTGAGATTGTGGAGAAAAACAGAAGAAAACAGTTCAAAAAAATGAATATAAAAAGGAGCTACTCGAATTATAGATGCCCCATACACTGTATTTTAGTCTGGGTATTGTCACTCATGCTATTATATATTGTGACTATTAAATGTTTCTGTACCAAGCTTACTTTCATATATTATTTTCTGCTTTCTTTATCTTCAGCTAGCTTACATAGCTACATGAGCAGAGTTGTACTGTATTGGGGCCTCATCACAAGTTGGGCGGTAAGCGGGTGCTATTTCCGCCAAGCATAAATAGCGTTACCACCGGGACCTGTGGTGCAAATAGCGCTGCATCACAAGTATGGGTGCACACGTACACGGCCCGGTGTTAGCGCTAATTCCAAACGGCGGAAAAAGCACAGAAAAGCATGCTACCATTCAAAATCCTGTCGCTTTCAGCATCACCGCCGGAACAGGAAGCACTGCAGTGGCCATTTTGAAAATCACAATTCATTAAAAAAGAGCCCCTAGCAGCCATTCACACTCCCCGAATAGCAATAATTTCATAAGAGAGGGTTAGGGGCAAGGCAGCACAAGATCAATATCAGAGGGTGAGCTGGTGGTGCTGGTGGATGAGTTTGCGGCCCACCATGAGAAACTCTATGGTGCAAGACAGCTCAAAACCTCCCAGCGGCGCACCCAAATCGGGCTGGCGGTTATCCAGAAGATTTCTGCAGCTGGCTGCGTCTCCTGGGATGGGGAAGACTGCAGGAAACGATGGAATGATCTGCATGTGCAGGCCCGGTTAATGCTGGCCCAGCACAGACCGAACACCATGGCCACTGGAGGAGGCCCACAACCAGAACTTGACCTTACTCTGTGTGAAGAAAAGTGCAGCTCGGTCCTCGGCATGGAGGGTATCGAGGGTTTCAGATGTGCTGAGGCTGGTACCCATAGCCAGGAGGCAGAAGGTGAGTCAACCCCGCCCACATGTGCATGTAACCACAATAGCCTGGCACAGGATCCCCCAGTGGAACAGCCCATGAGCTGGGTACAGCGATTGGAGGCAGTGTGTGGGAGCCACTACAGGCACCTACCGCAGCACCCATGTGCCAGTGCACCAAGGTCACCCCTGTGAATCAGAACCGTGTTGAGGGCAGCCAAGGGACACAACCATGCACTATGCACCACACAGCCGTGGCAGTGGTACAGCAGTGCTCCATCGTGACCAGACAGTGACAAGTACCAACCCCCCGTTCCCCAATGGCCATGTGTGTCTTCAAATATTGGCCATTGCAAACAGATGCATGCAAGTATTTTAGTAGCTAGGCCAGCAGTGTACGTCTGCCATGCCACCATAGCCAAATTCAATCCCCCTGCCCCCATCCAGCACATGTCCCTATTGTTGCAAATCCACTACCAAATGCAACCAGACCAGGCCTGTGCATCACTCCTACAGCCCGGTGCAACACCCTTCACCATGTAGTTACTGTTGTGTATGACAAAACATTTGGGAGAATGTGTCCTAATGCCATCCCCTACGTCCTCTACAGACAAACAAGCATCTCCAGTGGTGTCAGAAAACGAGGATGCAGCTGGCCATCTGCACGTGCGCCCTACCGCGCCACCACCACCACCACCCTCCTTCAGAGGGGACGACATGCAACCTGTAGGCACAAGACCCATCCCACCCACTGTAGCAGTGGCATGCCAAGACCCCCAGCACAATCCACCATGAACACCTCACCACTGTGGCAGTCCACACCACCAGAGAGGATACACCACTGCAGACCATGTCTCTGTAGTTAGAAGGGGAGATCAGCAGCAGTTACAGCCACCATGCTGCACTACCCCAACACCTGGCCACAGTCTGGACCATAAACCACCCAACACACCCGAGAGCCCATCTCATGTGAGAGAGCCCAGCCAGAGCCCACAGAGGCCACCACGGTACCAGCACAAATACACCCCTGATCCTGACATGGACACCACCTCTGATGGCATTCCTGTTGGCAGCCCAACCAGGCAATGCACCTCCTCTCCCTCCCTGCCTACGGCAACTTTGGGCATGGTCATGCAGAGATTCAATGACATGGAAGCAAGGGAGAGGCAGATGGAGGCCATTGCCAATGCACACGGTGAACACAGGCAGGCCATCTGTGACGCTATCCATGGTGCCACAAGGAGGATGGTGCGTGACAATCCACGGATAAGTAGAGTTATCACAGCATGCACCGCTTCACTGAATGGGTTCAGGCAAATGTTACATGAGTTGTGTGAGGGGGTTTCAGCCCTTGCAGAACAAATCCGGGAGAGCAATGCCCTCCAACAGGGTGTTGGCGGAGGGCAGGGGGATGGAAAATTATGTCCTGGGGTGTTGGTGGAGGGGGGGATTGTTGGTTCAACAAGTTATATAAAAATCTGTTGAACTTCAATTATGTGGGGACATTCATGCTTGTGTTATTGTGCATTTTATTCAAACTGTTGTAGAGGAGGAGCAAAGTGCCTCTACCGAAGGTCCCGCCCTCATTTTGAATAAATGTTGGAAACCGGATATTGCAACATGCACAATGCCAATGATGGTACCTATACCGCGAGGAGTCCTCAAAACAAGGTATCCATTGAGAAAACCCTATATGATGTTCCCGCGTAGAAATGAGTCTTCTGCAAAAAGTGTGAAAATGAGTGAAAGAGAAGACTGGTGACGTCACATGAAGCAGAAATGACTCACCCTGAAGAGATGCCAATGAAGAGAATACATAGACCTTATAGAATCTGATGGCGAAGTAAAAAATGAAGATTGCACGTGCGGAGAGCACTGATGAAAATGCAAAGCAATTTTATAATTGTACAGATGCTGTAATGCAAGTAGACTAAGTAATCATGAGGCTGGCTATACGTAGTGAATAGACTGCAGGCAATGCCTCCAATATTACACAGCCACGTTAGTGGCTGTGTAGTTATTGTTAAGTTGCTGTTTCCATAGGAAGAGCACTTTTTGGGCGGCTTATAACTTCGCTCCCCCTGGACGAATCCTCACCAATCTTTGCAAGAAAAGTATATGGCCCACTCTGAATTCTTTTGCAAAGTTTGGTGAGGATTCGTCCAGGGGGAGAAAAGTTATAGGGGGGTCCCAAAACTTTTTTTTTCCCATAGACTGAATGGGAAAAAACTTTGCGCACGGCTACAGCCCGAACCGCTCGACGGATTTACACCAAATTTGAGGCAGGAGCGGCGGCCTGGGCCCGAAAGCGTCCTTTTTCAAATTTGGTGTAAATCCGTCCAGTAGCAAAAAAATTAGTGATATCTGTGTTCGCTTCACAGACGGACTTCCCTGTTCGCTCCGCGGACAGCACCCCGATTGGCCCATGGCCTTGCGTCATGTCCGCAGACATGCGACGTGTTCGCTGATTGGACGGCGAGGGGCGTGGAGTGCGTCAGATTTTCTGTGGCGCCCGCCATCTTGTATTCGCCGTTGACCGCATACAGCGCGGTGAAACGTGGATAAAAAATTGTATTTAGTGCTGTGTGTTGGTGTGTAAGAGTGTTTGTGGAGGGTGGGGGAGTATGAGATAGGTTCAAAGTTTTGTTTTTTTATGTGCTAGATGTTTTTTTTGCGTTCGATTTGTCCGCGGAGAACATGGCTGTGTTTAGAGGACGGAGTATGCGTCATTTTTGTTCGCAAGGAAGGTAAAAATGAGCTATGAACACTCGCGGTGTACTTAATTGTTCGTAAATACACAAACTGGGGGTGTCCTCAGGACGCTGTCCGTATTGTAATCTGTCTAGCTGAATGTGTTCTAAGAACACTCGCGGTGTCCCGAAATGGTTGTAATTACACAAAATGGGGGTGATCTGAGAACGTTGTTTGTATTGTTCGTTGTCAGGGTGAAAGTTTTTTAAGACCACTCCTTTTGTCCGCTAATAGTACAATTTCCTATGGGCGTCAACCGACTTTTTGTCCACTAAAGAAACGATAAATCCGGCTGGTGTGCGCCGACATTATGTGATAATCCTATGACTGGCGCTATTGACCTGGATGACTTGCTTTTGCAACACTAAATCATATCTCCCGCCCCTAAGCCTGATATTAGCAAAGCATTCATATTCCCTGCCTCTCTCCGTGATGTTACAGGGTGCGTCATCAAACGTGCCCAGTTCTCTGCAGTCCTAAGTGACTTTACACAGAACCCGGAAGACAACACATATTATGTCACAACACAGCGCGCCACAATTTGGAATATGAAACAGTGATTCAAATGCAAACAGCAAGATTGTAAATTTTGTAAAGTACATTTATTTGACATCAAATGTTTAGAGAATATTCAGCAATTTGCATTTGTCTTTGTTGTCGATCCGCAAAAGTTCATGTTGAGGCACGCAATGTTCATTTGCGGTACAGAGGGTGTTAGATCAGCTTACAACTCAGTGCGCCACAATTCGGAATATGAAACTGTGGTTTAAAAGTAAACAGCAGGATTGTACATTTGGTAAAGTACATTTATTTCACATGAAATGTTTAGTGAATATTCAGCGATTTGCTATTGTCTCTGCTGTCGATCAGGAAAAGTTTATTTGGAGCCACGCGTTGTTCCTTTGCGGTAGATAGGCTGTTGGTTTATGATAAAAGCAGTAAATGGTCGCTCTGAAAATCAGAAGGTTGCTCCAACAACGAGCCATTAGACCACCCTATTGGTTGGTATGCTGTTTGTAGCCGCTAGTACTGCGTAAGGGCATGTTGGTCCTTGGCGATTGTCCCATAAAATGGTGAGGGTCATGAAGTTGCATATTTGGACCTGCACCTGGCAGTTGAAGACCCCATCCGCTGGAGTCTGTAAATCGTGACATAGGCAAAATGGGGCCACATACCTGTTTTAAAAAACATAAATTAGTCTCACCAGCCGATCTTCATTAAAAATCATCATTTTATCTATTTGCTATCGAAGATAGTGCAACGGAGTATGTTAATAATAAAATAACAATATTTTCCCATTCATATAGCGCTTAGAACCGTGAGGTATCTAAGCGGTGCTTATTATTAACCACGGTGTGTGGTGCTCATTTATCGACCACGGAAGGATGAAAGGCTGAGTTTGGCGTTGCCAGGATTCGAACTTGCGTTAGCAAGCTGTGCACGGATGTCAAAGCGAGCGTTGTACTCGCTGTGCCACTTGACAGGCTACAGTGAAGTGGCACAGCGAGTAGAGCACTTGACCGCCTATAGACAGGTTAAATTATTTCTATTAACACACCCTGTGTCCTCTGCCTTTTTCAGAGCCCTCTAAACGACAGGGGATCTATTCGGCGGTGATAGTGCGCGGTAGAAAACATTATGCCACTTTCAACGAACAAGTTCAACTTGAGCGATCTTTAATGCTACGCTATTGTAATTATATTTGGTTTAAAATAATGTAAAGGGTTACTTACAGTACAATTGCAATTTCCATTGTCTAAGAGTGGTGCAGTCCCAAATACGACTCCGCGTGTGCGAACGATCTTTCACATAGTGATATAATATATAAAAGTGGTTTCGTTTCAGAAATGTCATCTTTATCTTCTCTTACGTTTTAGCAACACTCCTTCAAGAGAAGTCTTTCATCACAATCGCTGTCTGTCAAGGTCAAAACACAATACAACCTTATAGTCTGCTTCGTGAGCCTCGCCGGGGCCCAAGAAAAAAATGGAAGCAGCTGACCTTCACTGTGAACGAGCATAAATTCTTACTTTGCAACATTCTGTGTAAAGCCATCTGTAGAAGTTGATTTTTGAATGCCATGTTTGTATATTGTTTGCGTGATATTAAAAAAGGTTTGTTTAAGGGACGTTATGGTTCTAAGTACAGCCGAAAGACCCCTGAAAATCGCAAGTTATGGTAAGCTATGAAAAATAACTTGCGCCACCACCGTGCACTGCTAAGACTAACACCCAGGACATCAAAGATGACATCGCAAATGTCATTGATGAAATCACTGATGACATCACATGTGTATGTACTTTTCATGGAATTTGTGTACTAGGGATTTTTATTATAATGTTGTGAAAAAAGTGTCAAGGATATTGCAATAAATATCATACCGTTATTAGTGCTTTGAACGATGTATTGATATAAATAGCAATGTATTATGGGATTCTATCTAGTATACTGAGCTACTAATGGAGAAACATAGCATTGTGTGCAGAGTACAAGATGAAAGTATAATATTTGTAATGTTAATATGTTGAATAATGAAATGAGAATTGTCCTGAAATGTTCAAAAATTCACAAAATGGGGGTGTTCTGAGGACGTTATTCGTATTGTGTGATTGCTTAGCTGTATGCAATGAGGGAATGGCACAGAGAGTAAAGTGGACGCCGTCCGCGGCACCGCGGCTGTTTGTGGACAGGGCGTGCTACATCCGGGGTTTTCCAGGAAATCCAACATGGAAAGAAGACTGTACGGATCAGCCAATCAGATGTCGAGGTTGTGGATTTGTGTTGAAAGAGACTGTGTGTGGTGAAGATGGTAGAAGTAGAGAAAGTCAGAGTGTTGGTGCTTGGAGATATGTTTGTGTATGGTTTATACAGCACGCTCAATGCAGGCATGTTGCAAAGAACTTTGATGTGAAAGGAGTGGAGGTGGTGTGGAGCACTGTGCCTGATTGCAATGTACAGGGAATTGTACAAGTTTGTGAGGATATGGCCACGATGAACAGTCCCCATGTGGTAGTTTTGCACTATGGTGCTTTCCATTTGGGCAACGTCAGTGCCCCTACTTTGTTGGCTGATTTGGAACGCTTGGTTCAAGCCGTAATGAAGATCCTTTCAAATGCGAAAGTAATTTTTTCTGGATTACTACCTAGGGCAATATGGGACAATAGTTCAGTTTTTTGTCCTCAGCAAAACATTGCTAGGTGTGTCATCAACCGAGGCATGTGTGCCTTCATGCTTAGAGCTGGTATGTTCTTTTGTAATAATGAGAATATTGATGCCAGTAATGCTGTTAATTTTAAAGAAGATGGCATTTCTTTATCTTTTACGGGAAATGCCTTTCTATTTTGGAATGTAAGGGTTGCTTTGGAGAAGGTTATGTGAAGATTTTAGGAGTAAAGTAAGAAAAAAAACAAGAAAAAAAATGCAAAATAACAGGTGTCTGTCAAGCATCTGTAAAAAAAACAAAATAAAACGGCTCTTTTCAGAGGCAACTTCAAAGGGGAAATGGGGCACACTATTTAAATTTACATTCACCACGCTCAGATTTTCGATATGTCCGCGGACATGAAAATCACTACGAGGGGGTTAGTATGTTCTATGTTACATGTATATGAAGTCAGGGATATTATGGTTAAGTTGTGCTACTAAAAACCTATGAAATTCAGTAAAAAAACTTTGTTAAAGTGACGTTATGGTTAAGTTGCGCTACTAAAAACCTATGAAATTCAGTGAAAAAACTTTGTTAAAGGGACGTTATGGTTCAAAGTAAAACCGAAAAACCCCTGAAATTCGGCAGTTATGGTAACATAAGCAACCATAACTCGCGCCACCGTGCACTGCTAACACTAACACCCAGGACATCAAAGATGACATCACAAATGTCATTGATGACATCACTGATGACATCACATGTGCATTTACTTTTCATAAAAACGCTGTACAAGGGATTCTTATAATGCTGACAAAAAACTGTCAAGGATCATTGGGGTAAATATCATGAACTAATTAGTGCATTAAGCAATGCATTGATATAAATAGCATTCTATTATGAAGTTCTATCCAGTATACTAAGCTACTCATGCAGAAACATAGGCAGTGTGTGCAGCATACATGATGAAGGTGCCATATTCATAATCTTGCCATGTTGAATACTGAAATGATAACTGCTTTCTTATTAGAGTTTTGCGTACTGTGAAACATGTAATAAGTAGATAATAAAACCCACTTAATACATAATTATTACAGACAAAACACAAAGAGACAACAACACATACAAATATGAGTATATACAGGGACTGTGAAGTAAACAAAAAAGTAGAAGTAGTAGCAGAAAGAGTTCATAACCCAACTGATTGTCTTTATACAGAGAAACTATTGCTCTGTTTCAAAGCTGCTACTTACCATATGTATGTGCATCACATGATGTGACTGCACCCAAAGGAAAGGAGAGCGAGTATAATGTATACAAATATGAGCATATAGAGGGAAGGTAGAGTAATAAAAATAAAACTATGAGAAAGTGCTGATAACCCTAATGATTATCTTCATGCACAGAAAGGATTGCTCTCTTTGAAGCCTGTGTCTTCCGCTATGTATATGTTTCATATGATGTGACTTGACCCTTAGTCTACAAATATAGTACCTTTTCAATTTTTACTTCCTGACTGTTACTGAAGAAAACTATGTGGCTTCGATATGTCAGTAAAGGATAAAAAGGGAGAGCCAGCCATGTGATGTCATCAGTAATGTCATCAATGACATTTGTGATGTCATCTTTGATGTCCTGAGTGTTAGTGTTAGCAGTGCACGGTGGCGCGAGTTATGGTTGCTTATGTTGCCATAACTGCCGAATTTCAGGGGGTTTTCGGTTTTACTTTGAACCATAACGTCCCTTTAACAAAGTTTTTTCACTGAATTTCATAGGTTTTTAGTAGCGCAACTTAACCATAAAGTCCCTTTAACAACGTTTTTTTACTGAATATATATATATATATATGTGTGTATAGAATCTGGATGCTCCACGATGCATTTTAGCAAACTTTGTCCCCATGAATAGAAGGGCTGAAAGTGTGGCACAGTTGGAGAAATCAGCTGATGCTGAAGGAAGGTTTGAGAAAGGCTTGTCTGGTACAGTGTCAAGAGTTTGAGGCCGCTAAGAACCTGCTTATCTAACCGAGGAGATACAAGGAACATGAGAAGCAAGATGAGCTCCTGTTGAAGTGTAATGGAAAAACACTAGAAGTGCCAGGTTTTATTAATTTAATAGTGTTAAATTTGAAGAAGGAGCTCAAAACACAGTCTCCTGTCACGTGGTCAGATGAAAATAGACTTTGGGGCATGCTACACACGAGACCAGAAGATAAGGCCATAATCACACTCCCTTCTATTCTCTGGCACAGTGATCCTTTGAAAGGCCGAGTTCAAAGGACTAATTAAATGGCAGACAGCAGGAGTGATGATGGATATTGGGCTAATTGGGTGGGAGGCATGGTCAAGTCCAACACTCCAGCACCTGGGGTACCAGCTTGTGTGCTGATAGCAAGTGGAATATTCCAGAAGGGTACAAGTGTGCCAACCAATTGTAGAGGGCCACGTAGCAAAGAGCCCCATAGTTTGAAAGCCAATGAAATGTGTATTTTCATAACACAGAAGATGACTTGCAATAGGGGTGGGCATAGCTGTCCACCTGACCTTAGAGAGCCAATCACAACCCGTCCCTATATAGAAAGTATACCTAGATGTTCCCCGTAGACCAACCACAATCCCACTTAGGTTTTCTTATTTTGCCACGTAGTATGACATCACACATGACACATTTTTGCAAGATAAGAACTGTTTTTTATTAAGTGCTTCGAGAGAATGCTTGTGCGGCTTCCGTTGATGCCTGTTGTACTCCATGTTTTAGATAATTGTTAATAAAACAGCTAAAGTTTTGCCAACGTCCTGAGCCGGTCTGATTATTGGTGCGGTCTGCATCCCCATCCATCCATAGAGCGCCACCTCTCTTAAAGGGCTTATGGGTTCATGGTGATGGTAGTAAACCGAGTCAGGTCATCATATTAGAATTAATTGTCTATTGGTGTCTGCCAGGCCTGGTTCCCTTCCCTTATGTCATCCCTACTGAGTTTCTGCTTTGGCTCCTGCATCTTCCTCTAGGTGTGGCCTGTCCGCATCAGGGGGTGTGGGCACATTCCTCCTCAGGCAAATGTTGTGTAGCATTGCACACACCAATATTATTTTCCCAACTTAGTCAGGGGCATACATCAGGGCCCACCAGTGTGATCTAGGCACCAGAATCGTGCCTTGAGGAGTCCATAGGTGCACAAGATGCATACTTGGGTACGGTTGTGGGCATGGTTTTAGGAGGTCTTGTGCAGTGTATATGGGTCAGGCACAGGGGTAATCAGCCACGCCAGCTGGGGATATCCAGAGTCACCTGCATTGTGTGGAATACAGACATCAGTCAATTGTCTCATGCATGGGTCTGCTGTATCAATGCATGCAGGCATTGTTAGCCGTGAGCCTTCATGTGTGCATCCGGCAATGTTTATGTGTGATGTTAGGCAGAATTCTTTTTCTATGGCTAATTTCCCTTACCTAGTGAGTCCTTCAGCAGCTTTGCTGGATTTCTGGAGTTTATTTTTTCCACTTGGTAAGAGTGTGAGCTTTTCCCCCACTTTTACCTGTGTTTTGCCATGTGTATTCATCTGTTTTTGTGATTGTGGACTCTGGAATACACCACTTCAGTAGCCCCACACTTTTGCTTGTTACACAGCACCTTCAGTGGAGTGACACAGGGTTGTCATTTCGACTTCCCACCGACTCCATTTCTGGGGCTGACTACTGTCCCCCAGAAAAGGGTAAAATTGCCATTAACTGTACATAGTCATTTAACCACAGATCCAGTACACCCCATCTTATATGGAGTATTGGAAACAGTTAATTCTTAGGCCTTTTTATCTGTACCTCTTGGAGCATTGTTTCGCTCCCTTAACATTAAGACTTGGCTGGTGCAGTGGTATCTACCCTAATTTTCCTACCGCGATTATATTACATAACGTGGTATTGTTTTAGGCTATTTTAGTAGCCTCAAACTTTAAACCCGCTAGCCCAAATGCTTTTTATTTTGGCTCTGGTTGGGTTTAATCGCCATTTCTTTTTGTTAACATCCTTCTTGGGTCTTTCTTTGCGTGGCAAACCATGTTTGCCTCCTTTGTTCACCGACCTTTGGCAGGCTTCTGACCAGAAGCCCTCCTTTGGCGTCTGGATGTCTGGGTGGGCTGAATGTGAGGGAGGGGTATAGTCACCCCCTGCACAGGGTCTCCTTGGAGACCCAAGTCACACTTTGTATTGATTGGCTGAGGTGGTTGTCCGGGCTGAACAACCCCCCGGCTGAGTGATTGACAGCCAGGCTGTGTGAATGGGGGATTTTGGCATAAAAGGCAGGACTCTTGAGCTAGAGGGCAGAGTCGACTCTGGAACTACAAGGAACCAAAGAGAAGTGGAGAAGAAGACGGCTGCTGCAACCCCGATTCCCGGTGAATCCCTGCTGCAGTCCTGGGCTATCTACCCCTTCAACGACTAAGAGAATATCCAGTCCGGAGTCTTTTTCCCTTGATCCTGGTGGGATCAACCAGCTCGTCTTTTCTTCAGTCAGAGAATCCTCTCCTGGGTCGAAATCACTGGTGTGCTGTAGTGGTCTGGATAGCCATCAGAAGAGCCCTCTCCTGATTTAAAGGAGTGCATCTTTTATTCATCGTTGTCTTTCTCGCTGCTGCTGGCCTCATGCCTGGGTAGGGCAGATCGCTCCAGACATCCTCCTTCTTGTCCCCAAGACTGAAGCCGCAGGAACCGTGAGTCTGCAGGAACTACCAGGAACAACTGCCGTGGCATCAGCTTTTCTCCAACGGAATAAGGTACTATGCGTACTTGGTCTTTCTCTCCATCTGACCAGCCGGAATCGGGGTGAACCCTTTTCCTCCATGAAGATTTGTACTTTCTTCCCTCTTTCTTATAACTTGTCCTTCCATTTGACAATCTTTATGAACCCTTGGCATCTCGAATCTCGAAATATTTACCGTGTGATCCTCGGCAACTGAGCATCTGCTCCATTGACACTGGCACAGGCCTGTTGACTGTAATCTGTATCCTTGAACTGGTCCTCGAGTCTCCTTGCCTTGAAAAAGTATTGCCTTTGATTTTTACTCACTTTTCCCTTGTTTTAAATTCTTAAGTACAAAGTGGCCCTCATTACAAGGTGGGCGCAAAGGGATACCGGGCACCGGCAATGACACCGGTGCCGGTAATACCTTTGCGCCCTATTCCGAGGTCCCTTTGCGGGTCCTTCCCTTAACGCCTGGTTTTACTAGGCATTAATCACAGGACCCGCAAAGGGATACCGGGGTCAATAACGGTACCGCAATTTGCGGTACCGTTATTGGCACCTTCCCCCTTCCCATTGAGCCCTATGGGGGCTCAAATGGGAATGGGGAATGGCTTTACAAATGGGGATTTAACGGTCTCGCTAATGTCGGACTGGACCGGTTAGTCCCCATACCACCAAGTCGGTGGCGGTACCGGTTTTGGTGCTAGTCATGGCGCTAATATCGCCATGACTAGCACCAACCTCGGAATGAGGGCCAGTGTGTTTTAACTTCGTGAGCATTTCTATCCGCGGGTACGTGTTAGCATCGCAACACCGGTCTGTCAAATCCTAATCTACTTACCTGGAATTTACTGGCAGAAGTGGAATTGGTTGTGTGTGGTGTATTTTATGTGTGGTTTCCAATCTATAGAAGTGAAGTGTTTTACAACAGATGGTTTAAAATTAAATGTATTTATATTTTTTACCTGAAACCTTGAGTCAGTGTTTGCTTGAGTGACAGTAATTGTGGTCCTTTGTGTAAACTCTGCTCCTGCTCATATACACTTTAGATAAGCCTGGCTGCTCCGCTACTGATACCATTTTAACATAGTAGTACAGGCTTGTACCAAAGATGAACTTGTATTACCACTTGTAGTCTTAATTGTGTGTAGTGGTCCCTAATGGCACTGCACAGGATTCTGCCTAACACTGCTGTACAGTTTGAAAGTAGAGTGATTACAGTGCTGTTATTGCTTTGGGTCAACTAACCACAAGGCTAAACATCACACATTCTATTAGCTAAAGAAAACATGTCAAATATGGAAAGCTACACAGTGGAGGGTCTCTTGAACTACACTGCTGAGGTTTTGAGAACCATGTGTAGGGAGAGGAGTCTCTCTGGTAAAGGAAAACAATCTGAACTGGTTGCTAAATTATTAGGAAAACAAAGTCTGGAGAGTGGGTCAGAAGGGCCTACTCATCCAGCAAATGTGGATACTGATGTTTCTGATTCTGAGAGTGTTGAAGAAGAAGTAGATGACCCTTTGTTAGGAGTTCCTACTAACCCCTTACCTGCTCAGCAACCACAGGGACCCCACAGGTACTACACTTACTCCTGAGTTTATTGCACTAGAGAAAATGAGACTTGAGTTAGAAGTGAAACATATTGATGCACAAACTGCCATGAAACATCAAGAGTTAAGGCTCAGAGAAATGGAGTTGAACCATGAACTAGAAATGAAGAAATTGTCTTTAGAGAATTCCAATAATTCCAGTCCAAAAGAGGGCCACAAACATAACCAGGTTAAGCCACAAGGGAAACCGAATCAGGCTAGTGTACCATCTGGTCCCAAACCAGATGGAGGTCAGAACAAACCTCCATTCAATAGAGCATTTGGGAAATGCTTTGTTTGTGGGACAACTGACCATGTGGAAGGGGATACCAGATGTAAGGGTAAACCTTCAGGGGTCCACACTGTCTCCTTAGTCTTCTCCCAGGTGGATGAAGTACCTATAGCCAGTGGAAACTTTCAGATACTATCTGATGAGCCCATGAGAGTCTCAGCTAGTGTTTCTTTAGTGTCCTTGGATCTTTCGGAACAACAGAACTTAGATGTCTATAACTCAATCCCAGATAATACTAAAGAGTATTACAAAGATAATGTTCTTGGGAATGGTCAGGAGACCCCTGCCATCAGATACACTGGAGCCAGCATAACTGTGGTTGATTAATGTTTTTTAAGGTGGAGGATGTTGCTAAGGCATCCAAAGACCTAACCAAGTTAGCTGGAGGCCCTGTACAAATGGATCCCCAGTTACCAGCTCTCATCCAGTGTAATGACATGACTGTCAGAATACCTGTAAGTGTGCAAAATAATGTACCTGGGAGGGTCCTGCTGGGTAATGACCTTAAAACTCTTGGAGTTGTGTCTAGTACCTCCATGCCCCTCAGCAGAAGGAAGCAGGTGCTCACACAGTCTTCAAGGGAGAGAACCTTGAGAGGCTCCCCTGGGGACATGATAGAGGAAACTATCACCCAAGTCCACAGGACTTACTTACTGCTATTGCAGGACAGAAAGAGACAAAGGGGAAACCCAAGTCTGCCAGCAACAAACCAGCAAGCACTCCTGTGCCCAGAAGGCCATCTCCAAGACTGTCCAAAGTCACTTCAGTGACTCCTCCACCAGCTGATGCTGAGTGTGAGGTTCAACCCTGTATGGTTCAACTAGATTCTGAGGAATCATATCTAGAAGAAGATCTTACTCTGGTTGGAGATCTTGACCCTGTTGACCATCCTGAGATGCAGTCTGTACTGGCAGAAGGTGGACCCAACAGGGAAGATTTCAGCAAAGGACAAAGAGAGTGTCCTACTCTTGAAGGTCTTCGCCTACAGGCAGTTTCTCAGCTCAATGGGACTGAGCCTGGAAAGTATAGATTGCACTGGGAAGATGGCCTCTTCTACAGTGAACCAACTGAGTCAACCCCTGGCGACTGCAAAAGACTTGTAGTACCTCTAGTGAACCGACCCAGTTTCTGAAGTTAGCCCATGAGAAACCTTTGGCTGGTCACTTAAGTTTTAAGAAGACCAAGGAAAGGCTCTCACTTTACGTCTACTGGCCTAAGATGGGTTCAGAAGTAGACACATTCTGCAGGAGCTGCCACACTTGTCAAACTTCTGGCAAAAGTGGAGCCAAGAACGTGGCACCCCTGGTGCCTCTCCCAGTGGGGCGAGTTCCTTTTGAGAGGGTTGGGATTGACATAGTTGGTCCTCTTGACCCTCCCACATCTTCAGGCAACAGGTCTATCCTGGTTGTAGTGGATCATGCCACTAGGTATACTGAAGCCATACCTATGAGGACTGTTACAGCTCCAGCTGTGGCTAAGGCCCTACTTGGTATTTTTACCAGAGTAGGTTTTCCTAAGGAAGTGATATCTGACAAGGGATCAAATGTTATGTCCCACTACATGCAAGCCATGTGGAAAACCTGTGGAGTCACCTACAAGTTCTCTACTGCCTACCACCCCCAAACCAATGGGCTGGTAGAGAGGTTTAACAGAACTATGAAGATCATGATAGGTGCTTTAGAAGACCCCCTTAAGAGAAAGTGGGACTTTCTACTACCATGCCTTCTCTTTGCAGATAGAGAAGTCCCTCAGGAGGGAGTAGGTTACAGTCCCTTCAAACTTCTCTATGGCCATCCAGTTAGAGGTCTATTGGCCCCGATTAAGGAGGGGTTTGGAGAGTGCTCCTTCCCCCCAAGCCAGTCAGAGTGACTATGTGATAGGTCTCCGGAAGAGAATGTCACACATGATGGCAGAGGCAAGTGATAGCGTGAAGGCTGGTCAAGCTCTGGTCAAACATTGGCATGACCGGAAGGCTAACGTGGTTGGGTTTACTCAAGACCAGCTTGTTCCTGTTATGGTCCCCACAAGGCAGAGGGCCTTGCAGGACAAATGGATAGGACCCTTCAAAGTTGTGTGTATACTTGGAGAGGCAAACTCTCTGGTGGACTTAGGCAATCCTAAGGAGGCTCCTAGAGTCTTTCACACCAACCGTTTAAAGGCTTATGTCTCTAGACCTGACATAGGAGCATTGTTCTTAGCATCGGCTCAAGAGGAGGAGGGGAGTGAACCTCTACCTAACCTCCTCAGAGGCTCACCTTTAGATGAGCAAGTGTAAGGAGTTAATCTCTCTCCCAGTCTCACATCTGACCAGCAGGTTGAGTTCAAGTTACTGTTAAATCCCTGTTCTCACTCTCACCAGGCTTGACCCCTTGGAGCCAGCATGATATACTCACTGGTGACTGTTTGTCTGTCAAAAGCAGGGGGTACAGAATGTCAGACAATGTAAGAACCCATATAAGGAATGAGGTCAACAAGATGCTTGATCTCGGGGTTATAGAGCCCTCTACTAGCCCATGGTCTAGCCAAGTGGTGCTTGTACCAAAGGCAGGATCCAAAGAGTTGAGATTCTGCGTGGACTATAGAGCTCTGAATGCAGTCACTAAGACTGATGCCCATCCTTTGCCTAGGACAGATGAGCTGGTGGACAAACTTGGTGCAGCCAAGTACCTCAGCACATTTGACCTAACGTCAGGCTATTGGCAAATAGCCCTGACAGACCATGCCAAGGAGAAAACTGCATTCTCCACCCCAGCTGGCCTCTATCAATTCAAGGTAATGCCTTTTGGATTAAAGAATGCACCTGCTACATTTCTGAGCATGGTCAATCAAGTTCTGAATGGGATGGAGGACTTCTACATGGCATACTTGGATGACATTGCAGTGTTCAGCCCTACATGGAAAGAACATATTGAACACCTAGGATATGTATTGCAGGCTCTGGAACAGGCCCATCTGACCATAAAGGCAAGTAAATGTCGAATTGGTCAGAGTATAGTGGTCTACCTTGGACATGAGGTAGGAGGACGTGATATAAGGCCATTGCCTAGCAAAGTACAAACTGTACAAAACTGGGCCACCATACTACTACTCAAACCCAAGTGAGAGCCTTCCTAGGTCTCACTGGGTATTACAGGAACTTCATTGAGAACTATGGGGCCACAGTTTCTCCCTTGAATGTCATCTCCTCTCCAAAATTCCCTAAAAGGGTCAGGTGGAATGAGGAGTGCAATGAAGCCTTTGAAGGTCCTAAAGAAAGCCCTTTGTCAAGCTCCAGTCCTAAGAGCTCATGACTATCACCAACCCTTCATTGTACAAACTGATGCTTCTAATGTAGGTATAGGTGCAGTCCTTGGTGAACTGGATGAGAAAGGTAGGGAACACCCCATTTGTTTCAACAGCATGAAGTTAAAGGATCCTAAGACAAGGAGGGCAACAATAGAACGTGAATGTTTTGCTATTGTGTGGTCATTGAAGAGGTTTAGGCCATACTTGTAGGTTCTACCTTCACTAATCAGACTGACCACCAACCCTTGGTGCAAATGAAAGGGGAAAACCCAAAGTTACTCAGATGGTCAATCTGCCTGCAAGCGTTTGATTTTTCCATTGAGCACAAGTCAGGAAGTCACCACCAAAATGCTGATGGTCTCTCTAGGATGTTTATAACCGACTAGAGGTATGTGATCCATCCAGGAGTGGATTAAATCCTCCTGTCCCTTAGTCTGGGGGGTGAGGGGCGAGTGTTAGGGAGAATTCTAATTCTATGGCTAATTTCAGTTAACTAGTGAGTCCCTCAGCAGCTTTGCTGGATTTCTGGAGTTTATTTTTTCCACTTGGTAAGAGTGTGATCTTTTCCCCCACTCTTACCTGTGTTTTGCCATGCACATTTCATCTGTTTTTGGGATTGTGTCCTCTGGAGTACACCACTTCAGTAGCCGCACACTTTTGTGTGTTACACAGCACCTTCAGCGCAGTGACACAGGGTTGTCGTTTCGACTTACCACCGACTCAATTTCTGGGGCTGACTACTGTCCTCCAGAAAAGGGTAAAGTTGCCATTAACTTTACATAGTCATTTAACCACAGATCCAGTACACCCCAAAACACCAACCGTAGTTTGATTTAGCCTACCAAAAATTGTATATATTGTACATACATAAATGCCACAACTGTATATCTAATTACCTCTGACTGTATATACTGTACATATTCTTACAAATGTATTATTGCTATTTCTATTACTGTGCCCGGTAACCTATCCTTAAGCGCCCTTTTACTCCCGGGTCTGGAGCGCTATATAAATAAAATAAACAAGCAACAAACAAACCCCATCTTATATGGAGTATTGGAAAGGGTTAATTCTTAACCTTTTTATCTGTACCTCTTGGAGCATTGTTTCGCTCCCTTATTATTAAGACTTGGCTGGTGGCAGTGGTATCTACACTAATTTTCCTACCGCGATTATATTATATAACGTGGTATTGTTTTAGGCTATTTTAGTAGCCTCAAACTTTAAACCCGCTAGCCCAAATACTTTTTATTTTGGCTCCGGTTGGGTTTTATCGGCATTTCTTTTTGTTAACATCCTTCTTGGGTCTTTCATTGTGCGGCAAACCAGGTTTGCCTCCTTTGTTCACGACCTTTGGCGGGCTTCTGACGAGAAGCCCTCCTTTGGCATCTGGATGTCTAGATGGGCTGAATGTGAGGGAGGATTGTAGTCACCCCCTGCACAGGGTCTCCTTGGAGACCCAAGTCACACTCTGTATTGATTGGCTGAGGTGGTTGCCCGGGATGGACAACCCCCTGCTGAGTGATTGACAGTCTGGCTGTGTGAATGGGGGATTTTGGCATAAAAGGCAGGACTCTTGAGCTAGTTGCCTCTGGAACTACAAGGAACCAAAGAGAAGCAGAGAAGAAGACGTCTGCTGTAACCCTGAGTCCCGGTGAAGCCCTGCTGCAGTCCTGAGCTATCTACCCCTTTAACGACTAAGAGAAGATCCAGTCCAGAGTCTTCTTCCCTTGAGCTTGGTGGGTTCAACCAGCTCGTCTTTTCTTCAGTCAGAGAATCCTCTCCTGGGTCGAAATTACTGCTGTGCTGTAGTGGTCCGGATAGCCATCAGAAGAGCCCTCCCCTGATTTAAAGGAGCGCACCTTTTATTCATCGTTGTGTTTCTCGCTGCTTCTGGCTTCATCCCTGGGTAGTGCAGATTGCTCCAGACATCCTCCTTCTTGTCCCCACGACTGAAGCCACAGGAACCGTGAGTCTGCAGGAACTACTGTAATCTGTTTACTTCAACAGGTCCTCGAGTCTCCTTGCCTTCAAAAAGTATTGCCTTTGATTTTTATTCACTTTTCCCTTCTTACAAAGTACAAAGTGTGTTTTAACTTCGTGAGCATTTCTATCTGCGGGTACGTGTTAGTATCTCAACACCGGTGTGCCAAATCCTAATGTACTTACCTTGAATTTACTGGCACAATTAGAATTGGTTGTGTGTGCTGTATTTTACGTGTGGTTTCCAATCTATAGAAGTGAAGTGTTTTACAACAGATGGTTTAAAAATAAATGTACTTATATTTTTTACCTGAAACCTTGAGTCAGTGTTCGCTTGAGTCACAGTAATTGTGGTCCTTTGTGTAATCTCTGCAACTCCTCATATACTCCTGAGATAAGCCTGGCTGCTCCGCTACTGCTACCACTGTAACATAGTAGTACAGGCTTGTACCAAAGGTGAAGTTGTATTACAACTTGTAGTCTTAATTGTGTGTAGTGGTCCCTAAGCGCACTGCACGGGATTCTGCCTAGCATGTGATAGGTGTGGAGCCTTCATTAATAATACCATGCATTCCCTGTCATGTACCTGCACCCTGTGTCATTGTGGTGGGTGTTCTGTGGCATGTCACAGGTGACTGCTGTGTGGTGCTGTGTGGATCCACGCTGTGCCACATTCAAAATACATTGTCGTTCATTTGGTCTGATGTGTCATCGTGATGGCAGCAATGTGTGTCCATCAGCATGTGTGTGTTCTAGTGGGCCTAACGTGTGCATGCCCCCCTCATTGGTGCATGTGCTGTCATGCTGGCCAGGTGCTGACAGTGCATTCTCTCGACATGCAATGCTTCCTTTCAGTGTTGCCATCCTCCCTCCCCTTTTTCGTCTTGTGCTACCCTGTGTATATGTGGCACGGTTTTGTACTCACCCCCTATCCAGGTCCATTGTCCTCTGTGCCTCTCCATGTATCCTGGAAGTCTGCTGTTGCATAGGACCATTGAGTCGTCGTTGGAACCCAGGTATCAGGCGCAGCAGTGGGTAATGATGAGGACAGGGCTACAAGTCACCTGCACGTTGAGGGAGTCATAGTGCTTACAGTTCCTGTATACGGCCTCATGGGCCTGGGCCACCACCAACGCAACATGGGTGCAATCGATGGCTGCTATCACATTGGGCAGTTGTGCGGTGGCATAAAACAATACCTTCATGTCCTTGATCCGGGCCTAGGTGGTGGGCCGTGCAATGTGTTGGTTGACATGGCACAGGAGGGCATCAAGCACCTGGGCCAGGACTGTACTGAATGTTAACTGAGCCATGCCATGCATGCATCATGGCCACCGAGTGCTGGAAGGTGCCGGTACCCAGGAACTGCAGGACTGCTACCAACTTCAACAGTCGGGGCACTGATGTGCAGATACTGATCCTGCTCTTGATGTAATCCTGAATTGTGGCCAGCAGTTTGGTGCTTTTCTCCCTGTTTAGTTGGTACTCAGTAACCAACTGGGTGTTGCTGAGGATCCAGGTGAGGACCTGGCCCTGGGGATGTGTGCTAGCCTTGCTGGTGCCCTTCTCCTCCACATTCATCCCCACAATCCTGTACTCCCTGTGCCATGGCCTGGTTGGCCTGCATCTCAAGCTCCAGGTGTAGCATGAGCAGCTGCCTGCTTAAGCCTACAGCATCGAATGGCAGCATGATGTTGGAATAATGGGGCCAGGGTGTCTCTTATATAGCCCTTTGGTGGTAATTGTGTACACGTGTGACTTGGTCCTGGCACAAGGGTTCATTTACTTCCAGTTTGAGGTAATTCTCGTCTGTATTTGTGCCGGATTTCGGAACTGATACTGCTGTACATGTACTTGGGAAACAGCTGTCATTGCCCTTTGTGTAGTCGGTGCTATTAGCCCCAGCTGTATTTGCGCCAGCTGAAATAGAGCTGGTTCCTTTTGGCTCTGTCAGTATTTGCACCCACTCGTAATCTGGGTGGAGTAGTATTGGTGGTGCTAATACCGTTACCACTGGATGAGGCTTTTAAGTGATATTGTATTATAAAACCTTAAGTGAGTCCCCCCTTTAACCAACAATTGGTTACCGCGGTTATAATAAAAGTCAATGAACTTTAGCCACGGGTATAATAAAACAATTTTTGAGGTTTATTACTTTATTGTATTTGCGTATTTATATGTGATAAGTTGTCCTTAAAAGGACTGTTTTGGGTTATACTGAGTGTAGTATTTTAGTACATTTGGAGTACTGTATTGATATTATGAAGGAACACCGCATTTCCTTCATCAGTTGGGTGTAATCTGTCATTCCTACACAGGCCTGCTCCTCTTTTGAATGCCTGGTCTGCAGGCTCTCTATTTTTACTGGCCTCTCTCTCACTGTGGCCACCATCAACAGGCCGCCGGGCCAGGTCACCCTCTTCCTCTCTAAGTGTCTAAGTGGGCTGACCTTTCCTCCTCCCTCTTAGCCTCTCAACTTCTCCTCTTAAGAGATCTCAACATCCAATTGGATGCTACTTTCCATTCCTCTGGGCTCTTTCGCAGACCTCTGCACTCTCTCTCTCTCTCTTTCTCTCTCTCTCTATTATACTCTATGGCCTGATTCACTCTGCAGGGCACACTATTGATGTTACGATCTCCTCAGACCTCGCCCTCTCCAACCCCTCAAAACTCCTCTCTCTTGGACTGACCACTTTCTTCTCTCCTCTCCCCTGTTGCTCTTTGCCCCTCAGGCTAAGCCATCCTCAGCACTGCCACCCACCTTCTCCGTCATCTGACCGATTAAGTGTGCGTCAGTGGATGTATTTGCCACTACTTTCTCTCCTCCTCCTCCTCCTCCTCCTCCTCCTCCTACTTCTTTGGTTGACTCACACTCTGACACAGCCCTTTCCAACCTTCATCTCTCCATCTCTAACACTCTTGATATCCTTGCCTCTGTGGTGAGGATCCATTCAAAGCCTGCATCCAAGTACAACTCTTGGTACTATTCTGACTTTGCCATCCTTAATCCTAAGTGGAGGGTGGCAGAGAGGAAGTGGAGGGCATCAAGAACAGCCTCTGACAAACTGGCCTGCTGCCTGCTCCAATGGCAATACAGACTCTCTGTCCTCTCTTAGAGGCGATCCTACATCCAAGCCTGCATCTCGGCGGCCTCTAACAACCGGGTGGAACTTTTCAAATCTGCAAGGAGCTGGACAATCCTGCTGCAGTCGCTACCTCTCCTGTTCCCTGCCAGGCCCTCTGCACGGCCTTGGCATCTAATTTCTCCATTACAACTCAGGAAATCCTGTCAACTCTCTCTTCCTCTATATCCTCTTCCTCTTCTTCTCCAGGCCCCTCTCCAGCCGGTTCTCCTCTTCCTTTCTCCTCCTTCCCCCTGTTCACTCCCGACAATGTTTCTAGACAAGTCTGACCAATGAAAGTCTTGTCAAAGCAGGTTCTCCCCTGCTCCTCCAGAACCATCGAGGACCACATTGACACCCTTGCTCCACCCTTGGCTGATTTCTTCAATCACTCTTTTGCCACTGGAACCTTCCCATCCCCCCTTAAGCACTCCCTTGCACGCGCCTTTCTTAAGAAGCCTTCTGCCAATCCTTCCTCTCTGGCAAACAATCACCCGATCTCCATCTCTCCTTTCCTGGGCAAACTCCTGGAAAAGGTTGACCATCTCCCAGCTTAATCTACATATGGAATTGGTTGGTTGTCTCCATGGCCAGCAGTCTGGCTTCAGAGCAGTAATATAAAGTTGGCTATATCCCGAATTTTTTGTTAAAGGGGGAGTAATTCTCGAATGGGACCAATATGTAGGAAAAAAGGAGGTACCTAAAGAGGCACTGAGAATTAATTACCCCTCACTACTCTTACTCTCGAGAAGGTAGAGATTGAAAAGTTATGGTCACACGCAGTTTAACATAGTACACAAATTATTTCCTGAACACACAGACACGAGGTTAAATTGACAGTCAAAAGCATACTCAACAACAAGACGGTCTAATATTAAGACTATAAAAGCATCCGCCACTGCTAAAGACTACTTCTTCTAGAACAGATCACAGATGCCACTGGGGTCAATCATCTTGTTACTACTACTGTAATGACTACTTTAACTACAATCAGAACGATACCTAAACTGAACTGACGTGCACTTTTGCCCAAAATACCTTCCATGTCCACTCATGAGTACTGCATCCTTTTCACCCTATTACTCAGAATGAATCCTAGGACTTATGCTTGCCTCAATTGCCCCATGATTCTCAATTGTTACCCTACTGCATTTTAGTCGTCTGCCTTAGTCGGAACCTAGGCGTTGACCACTGCTTTTTAGCCACTTTTGTCCTGTACATGCAAATGTTCTGACTGTATGTGCAAACTTCGTGGTCAGTGTTCTCTTCTATTAACCTTGCTTGCCATTTAACTGTGTACCTCCCTACTAGCCACGGTGTATTATTTCTGACTATATGTGCAAATTCGCATCTAGATTGTCTGTGTTCGCTTCTATTAGCCTTGTTTGCCATAGGATTATCTAACACTAGGTGTTGCTTAACAATATACTTACATCTTTACTCTTGAATAGAAATGCCAAATCTAGGTGTTTTATTACACTATGTATGCACTCTACCTTGAATAGGAATGCAAATTCTTGATGTTTCACCATAGTATACCTGTACTTTACTTGTGAATAGGAATGCCAAATCTAGGTGCTGTATTACAGTATACATGCACTCTACCTTGATTAGGAATGCAAAATCTACATGTTTTACAATAAGTACACAAGTATTCTATTCTTATACAAGCAGCGTCAAATCTAGAAGCCCCACTGAAGGATATAGGCATGCTAGCCCTGATTAAGACTGCCAAACCTGGGTACTAAACTATCAGTATAATTTGTACCTCAGTCCCAATTGGGTCGGCCCAATATACCGGCCACTGTGCCATTCTGGCCCAACATGCGCACTATCCAGACTTGCCTCCTATATACATCCTGGTCCTTAGCCTGGACTATTCTAACCATTACCACAACAATGGCCCTCACCAACTTTACCCCCTGCAATCTGCAAGAGAGAAACTTGCGACTTAGAGCTAGGCTGCCACGACTTTATGACATCAAAAACAAAAGAACCAGTCCACCAGTCCCTACATTCACTTCTACTGCCACTAATCCTAACCGTCTAACCTCAGCGATGGTAAATCGTCCATTACCACAAGGTGACCCTTATCACAAACAGAGGAGACCTAACCACCCCAGTCCCAGACTTGTCAAATATACTACTACAATTCCTACATTATCAGGAGCCCTTATCAATGCTAGGTCCCTTATAGCACATAATACTGAAATAGCTGACATACTGGCTATGAACAACTTGGATATCCTTGCTGTTTCTGAAACCTGGCTCCATGATGCAGCTGGTCCTGCCCTCATGATTGCCATACCGGACAATTACAATATCCTAAGAGTCGACCGGCCTAACACTAGAGGAGGCGGCCTGGCCATCATAACCAAAACGCAGTTAGCTGTTAGACTTACCCCACACCCATCAATCACATCATGCGAACTTCTCTCAGCTAAAATACCGATTTCCAACAATAGCACACTAACGATACTTCTAGTGTACAGACCACCAGGCCCACTAGGCAACTTTGAGGAAGACCTATCCAGTCTCCTCACTAATAGCATTAAAGACTCCACCCAGCTACTTCTACTAGGTGACTTTAACCTGAGTTTTAACGACATTGAGGACAAACAAGCCCAATCTATCCAATCCATTTTAGTCAATCACGACATTACACAAAAAGTCTTAGCTCCTACACATATAAAAGGACGCACACTAGACTGGAGAGCCACCCATAACTGTGGCATCACTATCTCTAGCATTCTACCTCAAACATGGACTGACCACCATTTTATATGCTTCACAGCCACAATAGAGCCACCCAAACCCAACAAGAATAAAATAGTACCCCCTATGCCTACGAGAAGTAAAAAAGAAATCACGGCTGAAAAACTACTCCCATTACTCCTACCAGCTCTCACTGCCAGCTCCAGCGAATCTAACCGTAGCAAGCTAGTTGAGTCATTCAACAACTCCATGGCCAAAGCTCTGGACTTGATTGCCCCAATTAAACTCCAAAAAAGTAACCGTGAAGCTCACCTTAATTCATGGTTCACTCCCCAACTCAAAGAAATGCGTATCCAAAAACGCAAACTCCAAGCCATCTGGAGGCATACTCCTTCAGCTGACAATAAAACCACACTTGCCAACTTTGCCAAAAAATACAAGATGGAAATAATTCAAACTAAAAAAGATACATTCAATGAAAGAATTAGTAAAGCCAACTCTAACTCCAAAGAACTCTTCACTATTCTCTGGGAACTGGAAAACCCAATTGCCCCTACAGACAATGGGCCTCATTACGACCCAGGCGGTAAGTTACCGCCTGGGCCGTGACTTTACCACCATGGCGTAAACTACGTTTACGCCATGGTGGTTGGCGGACTTACCGCCCCATTCCGACCTTGGCGGGGCGGTAAGTCCCCAATCCCCATTTACCCTTCCCCATTCCCATTTTTGCCCCATAGGGCATAATGGGAGTGGGGAAGGCGTTAATTACGCCACCGTAAATTACGGTGGCGTAATTAACTCCATGGTCCCTTAGCGCCATGGATTTTAACACCTGCTAAAAGCAGGTGTTAAAAGCACCATGGCGCTAGGGGACCTCGTAATTGGCGGTAAGGGGTCGGCGCAGCTAACGCTGGCGTAAACCCCTTACCGCCAGGGTCGTAATGAGGCCCAATGTCCCCAAGGACAAATCATGGTGCACCAGCATCCAAAATGCCCTAGCAAATAAAATCACAACCCTTATATCTAAAACTGCTAAGAAAAAAGCCTCCCTGAGCTCTAGCGCAACTCATACCACCCCACTGATAGAGATTCCCAGCACAACTACTCAAAGCAACTGCAAACCTTTCAGGTTTACCAACATCTCTATACTGGAAACTGAAAAGGTTATTCTATCCCTTAAACCCTTGAACTGCCAAGGTGACAGTTGCCCTGCGCAAGTCTTTAAGGATGCAGCCAGAGATTTAGCACCCTTCATCTCGATATTAATTAACGCCTCTTTCAATACTTGTATTGTACCCACTAACCTTAAAGAATCTTGGGTATTGCCCCTACTTAAAAAACAGACACTTGACCCAGCTATCTCCACTAATTACAGGCCCATTACTACGGTCCCATTTCTCCTTAAAATCAATGATAGTTTTGGATCTGGAGGTAGGCTACACTATCTGGAGTCACACCAACTATTAGGATCACGGCAAACTGGTTTCAGACCCCTTCACAGCACTGAAACGGCCCTAATCGACCTTAAAACACAAATCGACGAGTTGAAGGATAAAGGTAGTACAGCTATGCTCCTCCTCCTTGACCTATCGGCGGCCTTTGACATGGTGGATCATGCAGTATTATGCAACCACCTAGCATCTGCCGCCCATTTCTCAAGTGAAGCTATAGCCTGGGTACAATCCTTCCTAGCTAACCGTACGATGAGAGTGTTCTCCCCAGTAGCTGCAGCAGACCCAATCCATATCACTTGTGGTGTCCCACAAGGCTCATGTGTCTCCCCGACAATGTACAATATCTTTACTAAGCCACTCTACGACAAACTTGACAGACTAGGGGTAACCTATATTACGCAGACGATACGTAGATTCTCATACCTTTATCAGGCAACTTTGCTGAAGACACAGCACTAGTAAACAAAATTTACCTCCTCATTCAGGCATGGATGGCCTCTCACGGCCTCTGTCTAAATGACGACAAAACAGAGATACTGATCTTGGGTTCCGATTCCAACTTAAAAAAACTTAGTCCCAACTATCGCAATTTCAACACTAGGCTTTTACCTTGATTCCACTCTGTCTCTCAAAAAACAAGTTAATACCTTGGTATCCTCTACAGCGTACACCGTACACCTGTAAATTAATCAGGACCTGTAGACCCTACCTCTCCAAAACCAACTGTATCACGCTAGCTAACGCATTAGTAATATCGAAGTTGGACTACTGTAATGCCCTCTATGCAGGGGCCAATAAAACTATTATGAATAAAATGCAAATTATTCAAAATAATGCTCTTAGAGCAGCCCTGGACATACCCCGCAGAGCACATATATCCAACATTAGGAAAGACCACCTTTGGTTAAAAATCAGTGACAGAGTCCTTCTCAAGACACTATCTCTCACCCACAAAGGGCTTAACAACACAGCACCCCCCACATCTCGGCCAGACTGACCAGAAAATCGTCCAGCCACCACACTAGAGCTACTAACCACTTCCTGCTAGAAACCCCCAGATTCAGACGTTCCAAAGCGGGCGGAGTAAGCTTCCTTGTTAAAGCTGCCCAGGCTTGGAATGCATTGCCCATTGCACTGAGAGCTAACCTACCCACTTTTAGTTTTAGATGTAAGGTAAAAAACTGGCTCTGGTCCAACGACAACTAAATTCACTGTACCTAACTGCTGTGATACTCCTGTAATCTGGATCCAATACAGTTTTGCTTTTACCTTTTTTTGTATATATGTACGTTCAACATTGTAACATACTAAATCTCATCTCAACTGCTTGTACTGACATGTACTGCACTGTACTGACTTGTCTCTTATCCTCTGTATGTAACCTAAGCTTAAGTAACCTTGTACCCGCTGTGCCCGGCTACCCCTGGGTTTTGTGTGCATTATCAAATAATAAACAAACACATAAACACATAAACATAAGAATTTCATAAACATTTAATTTTAATCATATAAATGTTTAAAATGAGATAAATTCATACATCAATGTATCTAAAAGATACAACAAAATGAAAGGCAAGAAAAAGAATAGAAAAATGAGTCGATCAATACACCCTATTTTCAGAAAACACATTCATATAACTATACTGCCTATCTTTAGACATTAGCTGAGACATGAAGTGTTGACATGTTTCTGCCCACATGCGAATTGGACATTTGCTCAAATGTCCATTCGGAGATGAATGTAGTGGCCATCTTCAGGACATATGATTTCTTCACAATTGGTATTTTCTATGATGTAGATGAAACATCACAAATCTAAAATAATTTTTGACATTAATACACTGGTGAGATGCAAAAACTGCAACATATTTCATAGTTAGTCTATACAAGAGATAGAACTACTAATCATGTGAGGAACCTATTACACTGATAGGTTCAGTTTAACCCTCCATTGCTTGTATTCGTCTTTCACCTGGTTAATTATACAAAAGAACATATACAGGTTGATATTTACCAAAACAGGGCAGAAAAAAGAGACAAACAAATAATCTACTTTACATTGTGTGACACATAATCCATACTCAATCTCTTACTTGATTTCTCTAGAAAGAGTGTGACCAAGTCGGTGAACAAATTGCATCCGTCTTTCCCAATAATTCTTTTAACGTCCACAAAAGTGTTGGCTGATCGTCAATTTAGGAGCCAAGGATCACCTTGTCCTATCTTTCTGAAAAAACATGTATGAATCAGTTATCATGGAGCCTATTCCACTATTAGGCTACTATTTATTAATTTAAACGAAGGGCAAGTCCAAAGAAAAACTGTTATCCCCTTACTCTAAAATTAGAAAAGGGATGGAGGAGAAACCATTTCCCAGGTGCTACAAAAGTTTGGATTCCAGCATTGCTAAGAGAGCGTGTTTAACAATGCATCAAATGGAAACTTACTATTGATGGTACATTGATAAAACCACTGCATGTGATTGTATTTCTCTATCTGCAGTTATTATCCCCAAAAGGTCACGTGGGGCGTGACTCGGCACCTGACGTAGGTTGGAAAGATGTACGAGTCCTTAACTCCATGAAAAAGCATACGCAGAAAAGACAGATTTAAAAACAGAGCTGGGATGTCCCCGCTGTGTGTAAGAAGGAGAAGCTATACAGTGAACAATCAACAAAGTGGTTAAAAGCAGTACCTTGATTCTCAGAGCAGCCAGAAGCATGGAAACTGCTCTCCTGAACACCCATGAAGACTTGCTCTCCAAACTTAACAATAACCTTCCTCATTCTCCTCAACCTATCCTGTTTTTGACAAGGTCGACCACACCATCATGCTCAATCGTCTTCGAGACAACCTGTGTATCTATGGTCAGGCACTTGCCTGGTTGACCTTCTTTCTCACTGATCGACCCTCTCAGGTACAACTTGGGTCTTTCCTCTATTCTATCTCTTTCTCCATTTGTGGTGTTCCCCAGGGGTCTAACCTTTCTCCTTGGCTATTTCACCACTGCCTGGCATCTCTGGTCCACTGCATCTCTACCTTCTGCTCTAAATGTCAGTGTTATGCAGGTGCCACCCTGCCCTCCTACAGGCTCTACTGCTCGTTCTCACATACCAGACTGTCTGTCCGCTAATCAGGAATGGTGTGCTTCCAACAATCTCTGCCTTAATGCCAGTAAAACTGAGATCTTCCTCATTGGGACTCCAGCTCCCTCCTTCCCTCTCTTACTCTGTTCCCGCACCCTAGGCCATTGAACTGGTCCTTCCAGTGAGGTTAAGAACCTTGGAGTCATCTTAGAATCCACACGCTCCTTCTCTCCTCACATCTCCGACATCTCTAAAAAGTCACACTATCAGCTGCATCTCCTCAGAGGTATTCTTCTTTTTCTCATTTTCCCCCAGAAGCTCACTGTCTCCAGAGCCCTGGTCTTCTCTAGGCTGGACTACTGCAACATCCTCCTTCTAAATCTGCCTACCTCTACTCTTTGCCCTCTACAACTTATCCAGAACCCGACTGCAAGACTTGTCCTTGGCCTCAAGCCCAGGGATTGTATCTCTCCAGCTCTGGAATCTTTTTGTTCTGGCTCCCTGCGGCTGCGAGGATCAAGTTCAAGACCCTCTGCATCGTCCACAACGCGTTCTGAGGCTGGGGACCACACCTCATCCAACTTTTTCTTCCTAAGCATCTTCCTTCTCAAGCACTCTGCTCATCCACCTCCAACTCTCTGAGGGTCAGATGCTTCTCCAGGCATAGAGTGGTTGGTAGATCTCTGTCCTCGGCTGAGGCCACCTTCTGGAACAGCCTCCCTGCCTCTTTCAAGCTTGAGCAGGAACACCTAAGGTTCTGGAAGAAACTCAAGACCTTCCTTTTTGCTTCTGCTTTCTCTCTCTCTCTTTCTCACCACTGCAGATACTCCTGTCTGCTTTGCTAATTGGTTACCTGGACATGGACTGAACCTCACGGGTTACCAGGCTCCTGCACAACCAGTAACCCCTTGCTCTACCTCTGGGCCTCCCACCAACTAGGGACTGTATCTGCAAACCTACTGTCCCCTGCCTCTTTGCACTTACATGGGCCCCCACACTGGCAGCATTAATTGTGTCTGGCAGCACTTCCCTTGTCTTGCCACTGCATTCCCTCCCCCCAGCACTTCTCCTCTTCCCTCCCTCTCGCACTTACACAGTCTGAATGACACAAGGCCTAGTATATTGTTTGTATTGTCCTCCGTCTCTCCACACCTGCTTGTCTTGTCGTGCCTAAAAACACTTGCATACAGGTGCGTCATAAATGACTTATCATACTCCTTCTTGGTTCCTTAATACTTGTGGGATGAATTTCACAAGCCAATCCAACCTCTTCTGATAATCAATAGGTTCCATATTCTTGGTCAGGAACTTTTGTGGTTGAATATTTCACTTTGCCAGTCCCTTAGTAGTTTCTTGCTATTGGTCAATTTGCAGAATTTTGTTACTCAATGTAAAACCAAGTTTCACAAAGTCTGTTGCATAGGATATAATGAGGTCAGCGATTACTCTCAACACACAGTGTACTAGAGACGTATTTGTTTTGGCTTCCTCAATGATTTATACAAACTCCAACTCATTTGTGCTAATTACCCTCAAGGATGGAATCTGTGACAATATGGTAAAATCTACCGACATGTACACTCGTTATCACTAGGATGTTCAGAACAGTATTTACACAGTTACCAGTCATTTGGTCGAACAAAAAGGTCGACAGGACAAATGGTCGACAGCATTTGGTCGAAAGCCAAATAGTCAAATTTTTTATTTTTTTTTGTATTTTCACTTTTTTTTTTGGGGGGGGTCCCCCCCAACCCACTTTTTTCAAAAAACCCTTTTTTTCCCTAAACGAAAACCGAAAAAAAAAATATATATATAAAAAAAATAAAATTCGACCAAATGGTGTCAACCATTTGTCCTGTCGACCTTTTTCTTTCGACCAAATGACTAGACACCATTTACACTCTTAAGATCCAAATTATTACAGGGATTTTTACATTCTTGTAAAGCCCCATTTCCTACGTTTGTTTTCTGATTCGGTTCAGGGGGAGAGATAGAACATCTCTGTATGGCTGTTTCTGAACTTATCTCTAAGTCTAAAACCGAAGTTTCTTACACCTTGTTATTAGACTTCATTCTCATTCCATCCACACGTTGTTCCTTGGTCAATATTGCAACCTTCTTTGCTTCCATTTTCTTCTTGCGGTTGGCTTTTTCTTTTAATGGATTAGCATTGATGGCATAGTCAACAGTAAGTTATTCTCTACTTCCTCTCCACTGAAAACATTTCCAGAACTCCCTATAATGTGTGGAGAATGTTGCCTACTCAACCTCAAACCGAGTGTTATGGAAAAGATCTGATTTCCTTCTCTTTTGTCTGTGCTCACTGAGAACTGCTTTATCTACTAAATCTCTTGACTGTTTGACATTGAGCACATTCAGTCATTTAGCATATGCACATGATTTATCAAAACATGCATTCAATTTCTTTGGACAAGAGTAAGCAAGTTTATGCTCCTGCTAAACTTTCGAAATGATTAATGGTTTCTGGGAATTGCTAATCTTCTTTGAAAACATTCTTATTTTATCTGTAAATTGCACTACCATTTTTTACATAGCCTTCTCTTTGTTGATTCCTGACCATCTGTTAGCCTGCTCAATTTGTATTAATCTTACCCACTTTGTTGGTGAAACTTTTGGATCTGCCTTTTGTGCCCAATCTTAATGCGCACATAGATACCCTGATCAAGCTTTCCTGGTCATATCATACAAGAATCCATGTCTCTCTTCTTTACCCTGCGGTACTGATCTCCACCCAAACCTTCAAAAATAGGATATACAGCTTAAATCATTCATGAAATAGGGTACCACTAACTTTGATAAAAGGTGATTGTAATTGCTGTACTAGCCAATTTCATATTTTATCAGACACTTCCCTTAAATAGACAATGGTCAAGGCCTTCAGATGATGTACATCCGTCAACATCTCCATTATTACAACTCAGACTCACATGCCTTAGTTTTTTGAGGAGCTTAAACAAATTGCAAAAAGGAATAGGACTTTAGCGCACACATGGAGATCAACTATTGGCAATACATTGCTATGTCAGATGGAGTTAAGAACTTGTATTGTTATTTCATATTATCAATCGTTTTAACAGTAAATGTCAACAAACTTGTACTTAAGATCGAAAAGTAAAAGAGAGAATAGGAATATCTAAACCCAATGAAAAAATTAGACTGCACTTGAGGGAACTTGGAATGTCTGAAGCGGTTGCCTTGATCATTTTCTGCTGTTTTGCACAGTGCAGCTTGACGCTCAGCAGTCAGTGGGTGCTTTCCTCTGTCTTGGGATTCAGTCTGTGATTCGGACCAAGCTCCAAGCACAGGGCTTTGGTGCTGAATTTCAGATTATTTTGCCAGTGGTGTATCCTCACTAACCCCTGGAGCATTGAAGGTAAAAGTGTTTGGGAGCATTTGGGGGGGGCCACCAGGCTGCTTACATTGGAAAGTGGCCCAAGTGCCGGGGAGTGGCTCTAGCGTTCCAGGTGAGGGTGTGCTTTATTTTTATTTTTTAATACAACAACCTTTAACACAAATACTACTAATGGAGGCGTTAGCTTTTGGGCTGTTTTTCAGCAACCAGAAGTTCATGTGAAGGCAGTGAAAAGCTGCAGTGTGGATGAAAGGTGTGGTCTGCCGCTGCCCGTGGAGCTCAATGAGGTTTGCAGGTGAGGGTTTTCTATCCCTGCAACCCTGACTATTCACATCCATTGTTTACTGGGGATACTAGGGATTCCTACTGTAAGTGATTTCAATCCAGCACTCCAACTAAGTCAATGCCTAGTATGGGATGCCCAAAGGAAACCCTTATTTATATATTTTCTGCTGTTAGTTTTGAAGTGATGGCTGATCTACATAGCGATCACCTACCCATCTGTCTGATGTTGAAGGGACTGGTGGGGAAGGGGTCTCGCAGGTCATAGCCCCTATCCCTCTGTCTATTGGGAGTGCCTATCGGCACCAGAATAATTAAATGGGGGAAGATTCAAGAGGCGGAGCTACATTATAAAGTCATCAGTGAAAACAAAGCTCTCGTGATGGACATCCTGGGAGATCGTTTATCTCCGGGGTCAATTGTAGCGAACTTTGTGGAACTGATGGCCGCCTTTACAACTCAATTTACGACAGCCATTAGATCAAAGGGTAATGTAGTAAAGAGAGGTTGGTTTGATGAGGCATGCAAAAGGGCAAAAGAAAAACTGCTACTAACACTAAAGGACCCGACTAGTAGCAGATCTGCGATCGCTCAAGTTAGGAAAATCTATGAAGAGGAACTAAAGAGAAGAAAACATGAGATAGAAAGGGTAGCCTGGGAAGGTTTTCTGGATGTCGTCCGAAAAGGGGACCAGAAGGCCTTTTGGGTTTATGTAAAAAGTGGGCCGGAGGGGTGTTGGTCCAATGAGGGTAGTGGAACTCATGTGGAAGAAGGGGCTTGGCTATCCCATTTTGGGAACCTGTTTGGGTCAGAGTGTGCACAGGCCGACCTAGATTATGCAGGTCCCTGTTTGAAGTTTGCGGTGGAGGAGACGGAAAAGGCAATAAAGCTCCAAACGCATAACCGAGCCCCGGGTCCGGACATGATCCCCTCGGATTTGTTTCAGGATCCTGTTGACTTGTGGGCACCACTTTTAACAGTGGCATTTAATGCCTGCTTAAAATTAGGGAAGTATCCTTCGACCTGGAAAAAGGCAATAATGTTCCCAATCTTCAAAAAAGGGGATATATCCAGTCCGGGCGCATATAGGTCAATTTCTTTGTTGGACTCATCCTTTAAAATTTTTGGGAGAATCCTGTTGGCCCGAATTGAAACCTGGATCGGGGAACAGTTGATTCTCTCGGATATCCAATTTGGGTTTCGCCCTGGAGTGGGTACAATAGAACAGAGTCTCAAACTCTATATTTTAATGACCAACTCAGTTTTTTGTCAGGGCGAGCCAGTTTATCTGGCCTTTATGGACCTAAACACGGCCTTTGATAAAGTGGACAGAGCTAAGCTCTGGGTGATGCTTGGATCTTTAGGGTGCCCGGGGGAGATTCTGCGGGTTTTGGTCGATCTCCACACTGACAATGAGGCTTGTGTACGTAGTGGGCCAGGTGGGCATTGCATGGCATGCTTTAGGGTGGGGTGTGGTATAAGGCAGGGGTGTGTGCTGGCCCCCATTTGTTTCTGCCTTTATGTCAATGGCCTCTCTCGGGACCTTATTGATGTAATGGCCGATTTTTTGGTATTGGGGGATAGGGGCTTCCCAGTATTGGCCTATGCGGACGATACAGTCCTATTAGCAAGAACACCCAGGGCCTTACAGGTCTTGATTAATGCCTACTCAACTTTTATGAACAATTTGGGCCTAAAAATCAACACCAAGAAGTCAGCAGTAATGGCCTGCGTAGGAAGAAAACGTCCACTGCCCATGAAACATATGCTATGTGCAGGGGAAATAATCCCTAGAGTCAAGGTGTTTGACTATCTTGGAATCTGTTTCTCAGAGGCCCTAAATGGCCGGGCCCATGTGGCAAAGCAATCCGTAAAGATGAGTCAACAGATAGGAGGCTTATTTAGATTTATGTCTAAATGTAGGGCTCAGCCCCTTGATATGATCATGAAGATTTATTGTGTACAAACAGTGGCTATCACCATGTATGGTGCAGCCATCTGGGGTTTTCAAAATGCGGCTGAAATCCAGGGTAAATTGAGTAAATTCTTTAAAAATCTGCCTGGGCTCCCGACCCATGCCTCTGGAATAGCTATCCATAGAGAACTGGGGGCAGAGTTTCGGAGGACCAGTGGGTGATGGCACCTCTTTTTTTCTGGGTGCAGCTGTGGGCCAATGAACACGCCACTCTTTGCCACTTTATCATTCGTACAGTGTTGGGCAGACCTGGCTGGAAAAAAATTCCTTGGCTAGCTTATGTTTCGGCAAATTTGGGGGAGGTCAATCTTAGTCCCCTCTTCCCGCCTGCCTCCCTAATAACCAAGCAAGAGGCGGCAGCTCACAAAGCCACACTGGGAGAAATCGTAGTAAGGAAAAGAATTCTCCTTGAGTATGTTCAGAAACGTGGCCCATTTCACTCTAGTATTAGCAGACTCACCGGAATTCAACCTTATTTGACATGGAGCCCTCATAAAAAAGATAGATGGTTGATTACGAGGGCACGTTTTGATTCTCTTCGGCTGCAAGGAAACACATGTAACTGGAAAGGTTTTCCTAGCCTTGTGGGCTGCCCGGTCTGTGGCTATCAGCGCGAGGACCTTCCGCATTTGCTGTTTTTCTGTACAGGGTATGCTGGTATACGCAGAATGACTTTGGTCCCCGCCCTTAAGAAAACAGAGATCCGCTCACATAAGGTTGCACTTGTATTTCTCTTGAGTGCCAAGACAGTTTTTACATCCTGGGCTCTGCTGACCTTTTTAAAAAGAGTGATGTATTTCAGAAAGAGCTTACTAAAACTGCAAGGCGGTGGAAGTGAGTGTTATTGAATCACACAACACTCTGTATTTTGGGTTAACTGGTTCAGTAATTAAGTGACAGTCAAATTTTTTCATTATTGTACCTTGTTTATTGTAATATCCACTGACTCTTTTTGCCTTTTATTCAATTGCAATTTTGATATGTGTACAACTGTACTTTTGTCGTTTAATCAAACTTTTTACTGTTCCAAATAAACTTGTTTGATTATATTTTTATGTCAAAGTTCTTTTAATTCTGGACGATGTACCCTTATATAACGCCCCTCTCTTTGAATTCCCCCGGTCTCACTGAACCAAGAAATAGGTTTGTTTTGCAAATTAAAAGATTTATTTGAAGAATTGAACAATAGATAGATTACACTTTTAGGAATATGAATAATATCTGAATATCACACTTATGAATATGAACAATGATCAGCAATGGGTAATATTACAATATCAACAATCTCTTTAATCAGTTAGGAGTAGAAATAGGAAGAATACTGTAGCAGAGAATACTTGGTATGGTTCAAGGAAATGCAATAATAGGAAAGAATGCAACACAGATATAAGACTTGATATGAATTCAATCAAAAGACAATATGATCACTCTTTCCCCCTGCTGTTACTCACTCCCCCCAGTATGCAATATGAAGAGGTCGAAGAGGGCACACAGGTTTCAGGAATACAATCAATAATGCAGTTCAATCTCAATCCCCCCAGCAATCTTAGAGAGAACAGGTATGATTTTAAAACCGATTAATTACCTTTGAATGTGGTTGAATAGAATGGAAAAAATGCTAAAAATGATTTTAATTCACTAAATGGGATTCATAAATAGTGGGAGTGGCTTGGGATAGGTTCAGGTCAACACTAGCAATGATTATAGAATGATTAGCAGTTGAAAAACGAAATTCAGAAGTTGAAAACAAGAAACGGCTATTTTACATGAAGTGAAATTTAACCAAATGCGAAATTACTGCAACTTTTGCGCATGCGGGAAACGCGATTATGGAAAAACTATAAGGAATTGGAATTTGGGTTTGTTTGAAAGCTGAGGATGTTAGCTTCAAAATGACATTTTTCTGAAGGTAGATTTTTCAGAAACAGAGTCAAGATTTCAAGATGAAAGATTGCGCTTTAAAGATTCAGAACCAATATGGAATTATACTAAGGAGCTATGAAAGTACAAGATACCCAACGGGACAACCACCAGACCAGGGCGACTTCCACTCTGATTATTGTGTGCCAGTACACTTGACTTTCTTCAAAGATATGAGCGCACAGATGATTATTGCTACAATTATCACAGGCTATAATGAGAAGAATTCAGGATGGACACAAAATTCTATAATGCAGTTCTGGACAGGTTGAAATGGTTGGATTGGGTTACTTTAAGAGGTGACTATGGACAGTTCTAGACTAAATACTCACTCCTATGGCTTTGGAATGGAATGGGCCCATCAAAGATCTGGTCAAAGGTTTGGACTTCACTCGCCACCGGACAGGATTCAGGGCACCTGGACTCTGCTCTCAGCAAGGCACTTTGGTCTGCGTGGCCTCTTGGACTGGATCTGATGGGTTCTGGGTTACAGCTCTGCTCTGCGGGTCTGAATCTTGGTTCTAGCACGGGGTTCTTACCTAGAATAGCAAAACAGCTCAGCCAGGCTGTTGGATTTTGTGGTGCCCCTTGGACGTTTAGGGGTTAGAATCAGATTGCTTAATATTCTGAAGGCCAGCTGAGAAGAGTTCAGCTTTTGGGTTGGGCCTTTCTGCTTCCAAGTGCTAGAGTCTGGTTTCTGGATCTATGTCTGGAGCCTGGATCTTCCTGCAGGGTGCTTTGCCAAGGAATCAGTTGATGAGTGGAAAGTGTGTGTCCTGTCTGTCCTCAGTAGTCCCTATTTATCCATTTCCAAAGTGGGTGGGGAGGCTGATTATCTATTCCCAACCCTCTAAGGATCTGATGGGTCAGAGGATTTCCCCTCTCATGATTTGAGACAGGAGCAGTGTGCCATATGTGTCATAGTGACACTGTGTTCATAGCCCAAAGGAAATCCCTCCCCTTTGCTTTTACTTAGGAAATCTATTTTTCCCAAAAAACATATTTCCAAGATACACAAGTTGTTCATAATACATAATTACATGACAGATTGCCTAAGGTGCATTGCTGTCCAACTCTCATTTTCCTACGAGCTTTAGTTCATAAATGACAACTTTTTTGTGCTTTTGGTGGGTTTATCAATGTTAGTTCTGCACCAATTTGTATACATGCATGCACGTCCCATCCGGGCACATTCCTGTAATTTTTCATGTTCCTAACACAAACACCATGGCTACAATATGAATAATTTCCAGGGTTCAGTCTCAGAACATTGCAGAGATTCCAGCTTAGTCTTAAACTGTGAGTGAATTTTTCATTTTAACAATCTAAGTTTAAGATTTTTGTCAGTTCAGTACACTTTGCTATAAGCATTTTTATAAAACATACATTTACTTCAACTTAATCCACATTTCCAGTCTGGCCCGCCTCCAAAGCTGGGCTGCGTCAGAGGGTCACACGACTTGCCTTCCTGCCAGAGCAGTTGTGTCATTCACACCCAAATTAGCATTTTCTGTTCAGTTCAAGGAACCCATTGTTTCTTTCTCCGGGCAGCAGAGGAAATCTCCTCCCCTTCTGATTAACATGCCAATGCGAAATGCTTTCCTTTTGGTGAGAAGGAACAAAGTGTGAGTTTCTCAGGGGAAGAAGGCCTCTTGGAAGTTTTAACTGAATCACGTTACCTTCTGGTCAATTGTAACATAGTTCCTTGTGAAAAAAATACATTTATAAATTTAAAATAAGCAAACATATTCTTTAATTCAAGTCCTTTTTAACATGAAATCAATGTGTGGCACTCTTATATGGCATTTTGATGGCATTCTCTTCTTTGGCATAATTTGAGTTCAATGTACAACTTTACACGTGATATGTTTTAAATCGCCGGCTTCTGACAGAGGTGAGAAATGGTACTACCCCGTTTTTAACAGCTTTCTTTCCATCAAATATCTTTAAAAGTGGATTTTGTTCTGATAACCTGTGATTCGTGCTGACATTGTAGTAATGTGGATTCTTGCAGTAGAAGAATGTGGAACACCCAACAAGGAGTTTGGATCTTTTGGTGGTTTGTGAGCCATGATTTTTGCACATTTTTGACAATCAAGAAAACTGATTTCCAAACCGCTCTGTGTTTCTTTTTGGCAATCAGCATTGCTTTTTCAAGTGATTTCAGGCTACTTTGTGGGTAGCCCAATGGTGGGTTTTGGCAGTGGTCTCCTGTGTTCACTGAGATAGGCAAAAGTGGATGGCGGCCTATTTTTCAGATTTGTACTGCGTAATTTTGGGTGATTTTAGCGAGCAGCATGCTTTCCAGTGGCCGTTCTGATGTTTCTGCTGCCAGCAATGCACAGTAATGTTGCAGGCCTGGACTAGTGGGTTGAAACATCCGACACTACACGGTGCAACAACTTAACACAGTGGTAAGTCACCATCTACCCCTATATTGTAATTATATATGACCTGAGGAGCAATGCGACCAAAGTGGAGGTAACACACTATGCTGTAAATTCGGTGATTACACCTCTAATCCTTGTAACACCCCAGACTTCTTTATATGGAACGCTGGGCCCAGGGTCTTATATTGCTACAACAATACCTATGGTGCTAATGGAGTGGATGAGCCATGAAGAACAACCTGCACAGCCACAAGCAAAGGGTGTGCCTGGTCCAGGTAGTCTATGGGTGGTAATCAATTTTGTTGAGCCGAGGCTTGGTGATCCTGTGGTACTAGATGAATCTTTTTTGAAAATGTACCAAGCACTGGAGACGGTGACTCCCAAATGGCCGCCCCAAAAAAGGGTGACCAGTGGTCTTGCTAATTCTTCAGTCAATCCGCATATGCAGACTCTGATACAGGCCTCAGCCATGGGTCAGGGACAGGATTGAAATCCACAGGGACAGTTATCGAATGAAGGAGTTATTCTGCAAAAGGTGACTTTGGATACATTAGGGCCCTCTTCAATCTTGGCTCTACATCTAGTGTTTCAATCTCTTCTAAGATTGTATGATAATATAAAGGAGATTGCTCAAGAAAATACTAGACAACTAGCAGTACAAATAATTTAAAAAAGATCAAGAGCCAAAAAATCACAAAGAGTAATGCTAGATAGGTCATTGGTCTTGGTCCTTAATTTAGAAGATTCAGTACCAAGAAATCAGAATCCACATAATGTTTTCCCCTCCTTCTCATACTATGGATGAACATACCCATGTAATGGATAGACTAAGTATCTTCCCCCAAACTATTTGACACATCTGACACACGGTTTCACCACTGGACTTAGGCATTCAACTTGTGTTACAAGCTAAGGAGTCTGGGTTTGTCAGCAATGCTTCAGAATCTAGTTTGCAGAGGGCTCAACAACAACCAAACCCTGCTCGACAAAAACAGGCCAAGAAAGCAAAAAAAAAGCCTACCAAGCAGATCATCTTCTAGGAAGTTTTTAAAATCTCTTCCAATGGTCCAGGAGATAATTTATTTGAATGAGGCAAATAATTCCAGTCCGACAAGTGATGTCATTGGTGAAAGACTTGATGTTACCACTGAATTTGAGAACTCAGTGGTTCTAAACACTGCTAACCCATCCCTAATTTCAAAGAAATAAAGGAAGAAAGAAACAGAAAAAATTGGCAAAATTAGTAGAATGCAAAATTAACACTTTGTTTAACCAAAGACAATTTGATTATCACTACAAATTCCCCAAAGGAAATATCTGTTGATGTAGAAGAGGAAATTATTCCAATACGATTAGTGGACTTGTCTATAATGGGTATCTCTCAATAAATATCTCAAGTGGCCTTGTTGTCTTTTTAAGGATCCCTGGTTTCCTTAGCTACTGATTCCCGATTGCCTGTAAGACCTTTGGACCGGAATTTTGTAAATGGTGTACGGACAGTCAGTGTGAGTACATTGGAAATCTCTTTCAGCACTTTTTGCACTGTTAATGGTTTGGAGCAGTCTTTGTAATAAATATGGTCCACCCAGTTTGGAAACACATGTGATGATCGGATAATTTGGTTAAAAAATGTGAGACCGATTAATGAATCAATTTTCTTTAACTGTACAGTTTTGTTGCAAATGTTTTCGACTATACCATAAAATCGAGTGAGATAAACTGGTTGGACATTCCCCTCGAGGGGTGTGATCACATTGTCACCCATTTCCATTCCCAAGTCATCTCCCATACTATATGGAACCATCTGCATGACTTTAGAATAAAAGACTTTGATCTGCTGTCCTATCAGAATCTCCAATTGTGTAAAACTTTTTTTGAAGGACCTCCCGCGAGGGTTACAATCTCCTCTACAATTTTGATTAATGGTACTGGGCGTCTTAAGAATGACTCTCAACTATCATATGTGCTGTGCTCAACCTCCCTGAGTCAGCCACCAAAACAGGAGGATTGGTCCTGGCTTATGAAAGTTTTGGTGCATATATTGGGTCTAACAGACTCTGCTCCTTGTCTTTAGTCTGAAGCCTCTAAAATTATTCTCCTGGAATTGTTGTGGTTTTTCTAAGATATCCAATCTATATAATATAGGTTATAGGTTTAACATGGACATCATTCTGTTCCAGCAGACTATGTTTATGGACTCTTTTTGAGATGGAAGGATATGGGGTATACCACTCTAGGGGCTTGGGCGTGTGTTTGGGCACCCGCAGAGTTGTGTAGATATGGCCATAGATTTTAAGTTAAATCTTAATTCAAAGCTGGCAGTTTCTTATGAGAACACTTTGTTGGTAGTAAGTATAACCTCCAGGTCAAAAAGCCGACTATCAGGAAATTTGAATTATGAATGTAAATTATAATCCATCAAAATTAATATCAACTTCCTTCAAAAAGAAATTGGTGGAAAAGGAGTACCCCATCCTCATGGGTTGATCATGTTTTTGTTAGCTCTCCTCCCTTGCCACAATGATTTGACTATAAAATATCATTTAAGGGGTTTAGTGACCATGCAGCATTGGAATTTCAAATGACAGCTCCCCACTCAAGATTAGATTGTAAATTGTAAGAGCCTCTTTTATCACTTCTATCTCCCAATAATAGGGGGACTGTGGTTAAGTTGAATACAAGGTTGATAGAGAAATTCACAACCAGGTTCGAGTTATTACTTGCAGAGATAGAGTCCTCTCAATTGCAGTCTGGGTTCACCATTAATGCGTATTTGGATGTTATAAGTCAGGCTCTAGCCCAGGTGTCTGGTAAAGGAAAAGTAAATCTACTTATTCGCACAAGACACATATTTAATCATGAAAAAGCCAATGCCAAAAAAGAAAAAAGAACCCTGATCAGACAATTGGCCAATGTGCTTATTACAAGCTACAGGATAAGACAAAAATTTACCAATCATATAAAAATTGCATAAAGTTCAGAAAGCGAGTGTTATATCATACAGAGGATGCTAACTGCCTTGACCGAGTCTAATATGTATAGGTTTTGGGACTTCTGAACCAACTTAAAAAAAATGCTAATTTGAATGTATTTCCTGAGGAGGTGTGGGTGGCATATCATTCTAAAATATTTTGGTCGATCACACCTTGACATATAATTCCATTTGTGACAAGGATCATTTATCCGCATGGGAAGATCTAGTCTCTGTACCAAATGTGCAATATATGATAATGAAAGCAAATCCATCCAGAGCCACTGGGCCGGATAAATTAGCCCCAATCACGATGGAGTTTAATCTCGACCTCTGGGCGCAATTATTACAGGAAATATTTCTGGAAATCATCGAATGGCAAATAATACCCCCCTCTTGGCATGAGGCCTACATTCCACTAATATGTAAAAAAGGAAATCATCTGACCCTGGAAAATCACTGCCCCATTGCAATCTTATCTGCCCCCAGTAAGATCTTTGCAGCAATAATTTTACAAGAACTGTCAAAATGGGTTGAAGATTAAAAAATCTTGTCAAGATTTTAGGTGTTTTTTTTCAAAAAGGCCTCGGAGCACCATTAAATGGCCTCATTTTAACTCACCTGAATGCCCAAACTACATGCCCTGTGCCGCTTCTATATTATGGCTAGTCTTGACCTTTCAAGTGCCTTTGATAAACTGGACAGGAGTAACTGTGGCAGGAAAATGTGTTTAACGGGTCTTCCGGAACCATTAATTGGGCTAATTACTTTACATTATCTTCCTAAACAATTAGAGTCTGATTTTCAGCTGAACGACATTTATCTAGACCCATAGTTACATTGCTTGGTTTAAGACAGGGCTGCCTACTCGCCCCTTCACTACTTGGTAGATATAGAAGCACTTTTGTCAAATAAAGGTGCACTTCCAGTGAGGTTGGGTCGACTGAAATTACATTGGGTGCGGTACGCTGATGATGTTGTCCGATTTGACACTATCCTCCTGGGTTTATTGAGAAAGCTGACCATGTTTTGTAACTATGCAATAGAAAACAATCTTTTAGTAAATGGCACACAATATCAATGTTCTAATTTATTCCAATGAGAGGTCATGGAAACACTTTTTTGGACAGTTGGCATCCAAAGACTCGAGACAGTCTAAACTCTGAAATAGCTTGGCTTCTTCTTATATCACTCATCAAGCATCTTATGTATGAAAACTATGCTAACACTAAGGCCGCAGCTTTGTTAGCAAAGATGAAGTGGGTATATAGATTAATTTGTAAATATTCTATAGTTCCCTTAAGGAAGTCAAATTTTCCAGTAAACGCTAGATTTTGCAGATGGTGTAGACAAGTTACAAAAGTAGAGATGTTACTACATTAAAGACAATGGCACAATGCAAAATACAAGTTGTTGTGACTTTTTGAGACAAAAAAACATGACAAACGCAATTGAAGTCTTCTATGTTATGTGACTCCCCGCGCACCCCCGAAATACACGTACCCTGCTGAAATCGCGTGAGAGACTTCCCGCAAACCCCAGTAATACACGTACCCCGCTTGCACAGGGCCCTTTTGCATGTAAAGGAATATTGGCCCTGTGCGAGTGGGGTACGTGTATTCCTGGGGTTCGTGTGAAGTTTTACACGCAAAAGGGCCCTGTGCGAGCGGGGTACATGTATTCCTGGGGTTCGCGTGAAGTTTTACACGTGAAAGGGCCCTGTGCGAGTGGGGTATGTGTATTTCGGGGGTGTGCGGGAAGTTTCACACGTGATTCTGCTGTCAGAGTAGTGTTCTGAATTACGGGGGTGCGCGGGGACTCCTACACGTGAATTGGCAGTGTGGGTCCTCCCAGGTGTTCCCTCTACACCCCCCACGGCCCCTGCAGGCAGCCCACACCACAGGGGACTACCCTGCACCCCTGGTCATGTCCCGCAGGCAGCCCATCTATCATGGGCATGCCCCCCAGCCAAGCCACATGTCAGCTTGCACTACTGATCACCAACACATGACCCCCTGCACCCCCACCCCCCAGCAGTGTAGGGCACCTGACAGCAGGCCCCTACTCATGTCCCCTTGCACCCCCACCCCCCAGCAGTGCAGAGCACCTGCCAGCAGGCCCCCACTCATGTTGCCTTGTACCCCCACCCCCCCAGCAGTGCAGAGCACCTGCCAGCAGGCCCCCACTCATGTCGCCTTGTACCCCCACCCCCCCAGCAGTGCAGGGCACCTGCGAGCAGGCCCCCACTCATGTCCCACTCATGTCCCCTTGGACCCCCACCCCCCAGCAGTGCAGGACACCTGCCAGCAGGCCCGCACTCATGTCCCCCTACACCCCCACCCCCCAGCAGTGCAGGGCACCTGCCAGCAGGCCCCCACTCATGTCCCCTTGCACCCCCACCCCCCAGCAGTGCAGGGCACCTGCCAGCAGGCCCCCACACATGTCCCACTCATGTCCCCTTGCACCCCTACCACCCAGCAGTGCAGGGCACCTGTCAGCAGGCCCCCACTCATGTCCCCCTTGCACCCCCACCCCCCAGCAGTGCAGGGCACCTGCCAGCAGGCCCCCACTCATGTCCCCTTGCACCCCCACCACCCAGCAGTGCAGGGCACCTGCCAGCAGGCCCCCACTCAAGTCCCCCTTGCACCCCCACCCCCCAGCAGTGCAGGGCACCTGCCAGCAGGCCCCCACTCATGTCCCCTTGCACCCCAACCCCCAGCAGTGATGGGCACCTGCCAGCAGGCCCCCACACATGTCCCACTCATGTCCCCTTGAACCCCCACCACCCAGCAGTGCAGGGCACCTGCCAGCAGGCCCCCACTCATTTCCCACTCATGTCCCCTTGCACCCCCACACCCCAGCAGTGCAGGGCCCCTGCCAGCAGGCCCCCACTCATGCCCCCTTGTACACCCCGACCCACAGCAGTGCAGGGCACCTGCCAGCAGGCCCCCACACATGTCCCACTCATGTCCCCTTGCACCCCCACCACCGAGCAGTGCAGGGCATCTGCCAGCAGGCCCCCACTCATGTCCCCACTTCACGAAATAAAGATGCACAATCATGGCCCACTTCTACACCAAAAAATACCACATCACGCCACCCCATTCTTGAGACGCAATGATTTACCAATCCACCCCACACTGACATGCCTATCTCAAGACACTAACCAAAACTCAACTATGTACATCACCACATGTCCATCACACACATACACTGGTTGGCATTGCCTGTGTAAACCCACAATTTCACATGCATCAACCCAATGAGCAAATCCCACACATGGAACTAAAATATGAAAATGTATTATGTACATAAATAAATGAAATGAAAGCATACCAAAATATCAAACATGAAATAAAAAGCATGTGAAAAAGATGAAAGAATGCAAATGATAAGCAATGCAAAAAGATTTGAAAGAAAAACAGTCCAAACTCTCCCTCCACCAACGCAAATCCAAAAAAAGGTAAAAAAAAGATATCCATTGTTTCATGTTCATAATGATAAATAAAAATGCGAAAGCATTCCATAGCCCAACTATTTACAATACATTGTCCTAAAAATAAAAACCATTACTCCATGTCCATAATGAAAAAAAATCCAAATGAATCCATGATGCAACTATATACAATCCATTGTCCAAAATAAAAATCCATTAATCCATGTTCAAAAATCCAAAATAAAAACCAATCCATTGTCCAATGATGTAAAGGGTCCATGAGCCCAACGAAACAAATGAAACCTACCTAAGAAACTACCTAAAAATATAAGTATATACAAATGTGTGTGGCACTGTCCATTGACCACAAATAAAAGCAAAACGAAAAGGAAACCTAACTCTAAAAACTATTTACAATGGCAGCGGGCTAGTCCGACGGCTCACTTTTGGATGTCCCGGGCCAGATCATTATCGAACTCCTGCTCAATGTCCTGGAGGCGGGCCTCTGTCCTGTCCCCGAGGTCTCGCAGGGAGGCACTCATGGCCTGTTCCAACTCCCTGCGAGTTGCCTCGGGGCACTCTGCCCGGCTCAGGGCACTCCGCATGGAGTTCTCCGCTCTGACCATCGTGAGCCGTGCCTCTTCTGCCCGCTGCTGCTCCGCATCTATAGCATGACCTAACCGCTGCCACACAGAAGACACTTCCAGTCCTGGGTCCTCCTGCCCTCTGGTCGATGCCTGCCCCTCCGATGACGAAGGCCCCGAGCCATCATGGCTCCCACCTTGTTGCTGCTGCTACTGTGCCTCTGCCTGTGCCCTGGCTCTTGCTGCCTGCACATCCTCCTCCGGCTGGGGTGCAGTTGTTGATGTGGCCACCCCTGCTGGACATCTGACTCCCAACTGTGGCAGGGATGTGTCCTCCACTGTGGAATCAGAAAATACAATATTAAGGCTTTTACACCATGCAAAGAGAAATACACCGACATGGGCTTGTAAAGATTCCCAGAATCTTTATTGCAATTCATTACAGTCTACAAACAAAGTACACAAATAGCTATTTGGCCGTCAGTACATCACAGAGACCACCAGCAGGGTTCAATGTGAGCAGTGAACAGGATTTGCTAGCTGGACATCAGCTTATTTATACAGTTTGGTTATAACGATGTCCAGCCTCTTACAAGTTAATCATGTACTGGGCTAGGGTCACGCCAGGTTTGTTCCTAATTTACATATCTTGTGCATGCGGTTTACTTTTTAATACATTTACTAACAAACACTATTATTCTCTAAGTTTAACTTTACACTCTTTACACATTGCTTTAATACAGACCAAACAAATGTTTCGCATTTCGTGTTTAGATAGCGTTATTGTTCTTGTATACTTGTAGGTTAACATCACCAATTCAAGTAATCCCCTGATCCCGAGGTCAAGAAAGGACAAGGTCTACATGACCCTAACATGTAGCCTGAAGGCAGGTTGGACATTAACTCTCCTCCAGAGGTTGAAGAGGTTAAAGCAAGAACAAGTGACCACAAGACGGCCATTTTAGGCCACAGGGTGACTTTGTACAATAAACTAAAATGGCGGCTCTAACCTAAAATGGAAGCTTGATTCACTTAATGTCACGAGCTTGCAATACGGATTTCCTCGCAATGCGACTCGGCATAGGCCAACATAAACAATGAGGACGAAACAATATAATATCAGTTCGAACAAACCCTCCTTTTGGCCTATGCCAAGCGCTAAACTACCTTCAATCATTTTGCGATTAACTCCACATTTCAACGTCTATACACCCCGAATCAATGTCAGACATATCTATTGCCATTAAATCAGACACTAGAGTTTCTTTCAACACATACTCCTTGGAAACCTTCTCTTGGGCGTATATTTTATGCCCTAATACACTTGTTGCTTGCACGCAACACCCCCCTAATACTGAACATATACCAGGGAGACACTGTATGCAACAACAAAGGAACAGAAAACTTCCCAAGATAATCAGCAGGGCCGAAAACAACTTCCATCCCCACGACCGTAGGAGGTCCCAAAACCATGCACTAAGTTCCCAGTTTCCCTCAGGATCATGCACTTCTGAACTAAGAACATGTAGATTTTGGATAGCCCTAAAGATCGTTAGAGTAGTCTGGTACATAAACGCAGAAAGCGGACCACACTAATTTACATACTCCTCCACGCTTAGCCAGAATGACATCTAATGCCATCCGGTTCTGAAGAGCCACTAATCTTATCGCTTTCTGTTCTAACGTCATATTATAGAGTATGTCAGTGCTCCGGTTGATGGTTCTCTCCAATACTCTCGCTAGTCCCCTGATATCTTCTGAATTCGTAATTTGCCCAAAAAATGCCACAAAGGATTTCATGATGTCCCCTAGAATTTGTGCTGGAGTATCCCCTTTCACTATTTAATCAAAAAGAAGGGACGTGAACATATTTATTTAACACAACATGTTTGCCCTCAGTAATCTGAAACCCGATCACACAGTCTATCTAACCAAATGCAAGCTGCGTCACGTACAATAAATGTCATGTGTCCAGTATTAAAATATCATATTTAATTCATTTGCTAAACAGCACAAATATCAAAAAACATTCACTAAAAAATGCATTACATCACATACAAAATATACAATGTTATAAAAGTGGTAATTATTCCACACATATTCAAATTATACACTCATTTAAACATTCTAAACAGTAGCTAATTCAATTGTTCTTATTTCCTACTGTGTGTAACAACTTAGCCCAACTTATATAAGTTTCTGTCCTGGATGTTTATTATTAACTGGACATTCTTCAGGGGCGACAAATTGACTTGTGCTTCTTGTAGACTTCTCTCTATGGTTCCAATTTCTAGAGCTGAGGGTACATACAATATAAAAACAAATTATTACCTTGGCATAATACGTTCTTTTACTTCACCCAGCCAGTCCTAATCACCATTAGGATACATCAAGTATATATTCTATAAGATACTAGTGCTTATAACTTGTAATCTCTTTCATGTAGTACAAGTTTGTTTAGACAATCACAATTTTGTCCTTCACTATACACAGTGTTCGGGAGAGATATAGAACCTATCACAACACATTCTTTGTTGTACTCATCAAATCATAATGGCAATTGATGAATGATCAAATCAGAGAATACACACATCTATTCTCAAAACTCAGAACGTTCCTCATACAATCTAACTGGGGTAACACCTCACCTCCATTCCAATAATGATTTTCCTGTCCTTGTGGGCAAAGTACATAAGCCAGCCTCCAAACCAGATCAAATATGCAGTTAGTATTCTGTCAAAAAATAGGACACCCTGTAAGTTCTCAAAATACAGAAAAACGGGCCGAAACAATAAATAGCAGCCAAAAAGAAATAAAAGGAAACAAATGGGAAAGATCATACCTTTTTGTCCCTCAATTGTAAAATAGTACTATTATAGGGTCTGTAGTCTTGTCAATAATTTTCCTGAGCATCAATGTTTTTTTTATTTCATAGTACTCCGTGGCAAGGGTCTTCCCTAGAATGAGGATGTAATAAACACCATCACTCACTTTAGCAAGTAAATACATCAAAGGAAAAAATCCTGATAAAGCATCCCATTAGTTCCCCAAATCTAGGTCCCCCAGCTTACCATTAGTAGTGCTCCAGCCATAAACCATCCGCAGAGTATTATTATTCTGCTGCTGATCTGCTCACGAACGCGAGTTTCTCTATTTATCGAAAGCGCCGCGGTCGTGCGCCCACAGATGACGTAATCGCGTAAAAACGTGACGCGATGACGTCATCGCGTGCAGTGCAACGCCGTGACGACGCCAAAACCAGTGTAGCTACCCCAGCAACCCGTGAGTAAAGCCACTGCATGAGCAAGAATAATACCCAAGCACTCATCCGGGCTCATCCATATGTTGTAAACAATAGGAGAAGGAAAGAATAAAAACACATATCTCCATTAATGTCGGGGCCCTACGGGGTGCAGATAGTTAATCCCCATCCAAATATCCAAAAACAGTCCAACTACAGTGTGTAACAGTCTCTGCATGAGCTAAAAGATGGATTATTAAGGGCAAAGGCACAGTGCCAAATTTATGTAGGAACTCCAGTAATTGCTGTTATTAGTCATACACCTTTAACAGGTCCAATCAACATTAACATATAAATACACTGAGTGGGCAAAACTCACCCTTTTAAAGATAAGTCATTTCTAATAAATAGTACAAAGTACAAAGTACCCTGCCCCCATCCTGTACTTCTGGGAGTTCTTCAAAGTGAATTCCTATTTAACAATAGGTACATCGTGATAGGAAAAACCATCAGACACTACAAGACACGTCCTTCAATGTTAATCGAAAACACAAGAAAATAATCTATTTGATGTTATGCCACTCAATATTTTCATTAAGTCCTGTTACATGACTATTAGTTAAAAAAATTAACTTTTGTTCTAAATTTAACAGTTTTCTATTGATATCCTCCTGTGTCTTCCCTTTCACTTTTTTCAAGATGCACCATTCAAAATCCATGAAAGAATGGCCCCTCTCATCAAAATGTTTCACCAGCGGGGCCTTTTCAACATGGTTCCTAAGGCAGCTCTTGTGTTCTATCATCCGTGTCTTGCATTTTCTGTTGGTCTTTCCTATGTACAATAAGGCACATGGACATCTAATCATGTAGATCACATTATTTGTTTGACAATTAGTATGTTCCTTCATTTGCCATTCTGATTTCAAACCCAAATTTACAGAGGTCATTTTGCGAGTGAGAGGGCACATAATGCAATCGCCACACGGATGATGTCCTACAACCCTAGGTAGTCCCCATAAAGTACTCTGTCGCACTTCAGAACTATAAGTTTTCTGTACATCATTACGCATCACCAAATTACGAATATTAGTACTTTTCTTGAAAGCCACTAAGGGAGTTGGAATGGTCATTATCTTCTTCCAATTTCTATGAATGATGTTTTTCACTTCGTAAGAGAGATTACTAAAGGTATTGACAAAAACCAATGGGCTCTCTACCTTCTCTCTATTTTTCTTTTCAAATAGAGTTTCTCGATGATTGTTAAAAGCTCGTTTGGCTGATTGCTTCACAATCTTAGCAGGGTAACCTCTCTCAATTAGTTTGTTAATCAGAATGTTAGCCCCATCTTCATAGTCCAACCTAGTGCTACTGTTACGTTTAAGGCGTAAAAATTGCCCAAAAGGCAAATTATCACGTACGTGTTTAGCATGGTGACTCCCGTAATGCAATAATGCATTCCTATCGGTGCTTTTTACAAATGGTTTGACCCATAGTTGATTATCCCTATGATAAATAGTCAAGTCCAAATAATTAACTTCATTAGAACTCATAGATGCTGTGAATTTTAGATACCTGTTCTGGTTGTTTAACCACTCCACAAAATTGTTGGCTTCTTCCAATGTTCCATGCCATACCATAAAGACATCATCAATATATCGTAGCCACTGAGATACTTGATGTCTAAAAGGATTGACCCCAGAGTAAATAATGGTTTGTTCCACCATATCTACGTATAAATTTGCTAAATTCGGGGCCATTGCTGCACCCATGGCAGTGCCTTCCACCTGCATGTAAAATTGGCCCATAAATAGAAAAAAGTTTTTAGTAAGGGCCATTTCAGCACACCAAGTAATGAAAGCATTACTAACCGGATGGTTGCCCTCACGCTTTAAAAGGGTTTCCTCCACTACCTCTAAAGTGGCTCTCTGGGGGATGTTAGTATACAGGGATTGTATGTCTAAACAAATTAATATATCGGTAGTAGGGTCAAACAAGAGTCCTTCAATTTTTACAATAGCGTCTCTGGTGTCCTGAACATAGCTCTTCATTTGATTCGCTATTGTAAAAATTGAAGGACTCTTGTTTGACCCTACTAACGATATATTTTGTTTAGACATACAATCCCTGTATACTAACATCCCCCAGAGAGCCACTTTAGAGGTAGTGGAGGAAACCCTTTTAAAGCGTGAGGACAACCATCCGGTTAGTGTGCTGAAATGGCCCTTACTAAAAACTTTTTTCAATTTATGGGCCAATTTTACATGCAGGTGGAAGGCACTGCCATGGGTGCAGCAATGGCCCCGAATTTAGCAAATTTATACGTAGATATGGTGGAACAAACCATTATTTACTCTGGGGTCAATCCTTTTAGACATCAAGTATCTCAGTGGCTACGATATATTGATGATGTCTTTATGGTATGGCATGGAACATTGGAAGAAGCCAACCATTTTGTGGAGTGGTTAAACAACCAGAACAGGTATCTAAAATTCACAGCATCTATGAGTTCTAATGAAGTTAATTATTTGGACTTGACTATTTATCATAGGGATAATCAACTATGGGTCAAACCATTTGTAAAAAGCACCGATAGGAATGCATTATTGCATTACGGGAGTCACCATGCTAAACACGTACGTGATAATTTGCCTTTTGGGCAATTTTTACGCCTTAAACGTAACAGTAGCACTAGGTTGGACTATGAAGATGGGGCTAACATTCTGATTAACAAACTAATTGAGAGAGGTTACCCTGCTAAGATTGTGAAGCAATCAGCCAAACGAGCTTTTAACAATCATCGAGAAGCTCTATTTGAAAAGAAAAATAGAGAGAAGGTAGAGAGCCCATTGGTTTTTGTCAATACCTTTAGTAATCTCTCTTACAAAGTGAAAAACATCATTCATAGAAATTGGAAGAAGATAATGACCATTCCAACTCCCTTAGTGGCTTTCAAGAAAAGTACTAATATTCGTAATTTGGTGATGCGTAATGATGTACAGAAAACTTATAGTTCTGAAGTGCGACAGAGTACTTTATGGGGACTACCTAGGGTTGTAGGACATCATCCGTGTGGCAATTGCATTATGTGCCCTCTCACTCGCAAAATGACCTCTGTAAATTTGGGTTTGAAATCAGAATGGCAAATGAAGGAACATACTAATTGTCAAACAAATAATGTGATCTACATGATTAGATGTCCATGTGCCTTATTGTACATAGGAAAGACCAACAGAAAATGCAAGACACGGATGATAGAACACAAGAGCTGCCTTAGGAACCATGTTGAAAAGGCCCCGCTGGTGAAACATTTTGATGAGAGGGGCCATTCTTTCATGGATTTTGAATGGTGCATCTTGAAAAAAGTGAAAGGGAAGACACAGGAAGATATCAATAGAAAACTGTTAAATTTAGAACAAAAGTTAATTTTTTTAACTAATAGTCATGTAACAGGACTTAATGAAAATATTGAGTGGCATAACATCAAATAGATTATTTTCTTGTGTTTTCGATTAACATTGAAGGACGTGTCTTGTAGTGTCTGATGGTTTTTCCTATCACGATGTACCTATTGTTAAATAGGAATTCACTTTGAAGAACTCCCAGAAGTACAGGATGGGGGCAGGGTACTTTGTACTTTGTACTATTTATTAGAAATGACTTATCTTTAAAAGGGTGAGTTTTGCCCACTCAGTGTATTTATATGTTAATGTTGATTGGACCTGTTAAAGGTGTATGACTAATACCAGCAATTACTGGAGTTCCTACATAAATTTGGCACTGTGCCTTTGCCCTTAATAATCCATCTTTTAGCTCATGCAGAGACTGTTACACACTGTAGTTGGAATGTTTTTGGATATTTGGATGGGGATTAACTATCTGCACCCCGTAGGGCCCCGACATTAATGGAGATATGTGTTTTTATTCTTTCCTTCTCCTATTGATTACAACATATGGATGAGCCCGGATGAGTGCTTGGGTATTATTCTTGCTCATGCAGTGGCTTTACTCACGGGTTGCTGGGGTAGCTACACTGGTTTTGGCGTCGTCACGGCGTTGCACTGCACGCGATGACGTCATCGCGTCACGTTTTTACGCGATTACGTCATCTGTGGGCGCACGACCGCGGCGCTTTCGATAAATAGAGAAACTCGCGTTCGTGAGCAGATCAGCAGCAGAATAATAATACTCTGCGGATGGTTTACGGCTGGAGCACTACTAATGGTAAGCTGGGGGACCTAGATTTGGGGAACTAATGGGATGCTTTATCAGGATTTTTTCCTTTGATGTATTTACTTGCTAAAGTGAGTGATGGTGTTTATTACATCCTCATTCTAGGGAAGACCCTTGCCACGGAGTACTATGAAATAAAAAAAACATTGGGGCTCAGGAAAATTATTGACAAGACTACAGACCCTATAATAGTACTATTTTACAATTGAGGGACAAAAAGGTATGATCTTTCCCATTTGTTTCCTTTTATTTCTTTTTGGCTGCTATTTATTGTTTCGGCCCGTTTTTCTGTATTTTGAGAACTTACAGGGTGTCCTATTTTTTGACAGAATACTAACTGCATATTTGATCTGGTTTGGAGGCTGGCTTATGTACTTTGCCCACAACGACAGGAAAATCATTATTGGAATGGAGGTGAGGTGTTACCCCAGTTAGATTGTATGAGGAACGTTCTGAGTTTTGAGAATAGATGTGTGTATTCTCTGATTTGATCATTCATCAATTGCCATTATGATTTGATGAGTACAACAAAGAATGTGTTGTGATAGGTTCTATATCTCTCCCGAACACTGTGTATAGTGAAGGACAAAATTGTGATTGTCTAAACAAACTTGTACTACATGAAAGAGATTACAAGTTATAAGCACTAGTATCTTATAGAATATATACTTGATGTATCCTAATGGTGATTAGGACTGGCTGGGTGAAGTAAAAGAACCTATTATGCCAAGGTAATAATTTGTTTTTATATTGTATGTACCCTCAGCTCTAGAAATTGGAACCATAGAGAGAAGTCTACAAGAAGCACAAGTCAATTTGTCGCCCCTGAAGAATGTCCAGTTAATAATAAACATCCAGGACAGAAACTTATATAAGTTGGGCTAAGTTGTTTAACACAGTAGGAAATTAGAACAATTGAATTAGCTACTGTTTAGAATGTTTAAATGAGTGTATAATTTGAATATGTGTGGAATAATTACCACTTTTATAACATTGTATATTTTGTATGTGATGTAATGCATTTTTTAGTGAATGTTTTTTGATATTTGTGCTGTTTAGCAAATGAATTAAATATGATATTTTAATACTGGACACATGACATTTATTGTACGTGACGCAGCTTGCATTTGGTTAGATAGACTGTGTGATCGGGTTTCAGATTACTGAGGGCAAACATGTTGTGTTAAATAAATATGTTCACGTCCCTTCTTTTTGATTAAATATTGAGTATATCCCCACTTGGTAGGAGGGTTTATCACCGTCGTGTGGGGCAACCCGCTAATGTATTGATGTATCCCCTTTCACACCTCGTCGTGGACGAGTCTTCGAAATTTCTGCAGGACTGGCAATAAATACCCCAGGTAATAGAATCCCTAAATAGCAGGTTCCTTGCCAATCCCTGGGCAACCATGGAAATGCCACATTACCGCAAACAAAATAGGCAGGTTCGCCTACGTACACAGGTCTGTTCTCACTAGTCGAATTCGCAACGTTGGCGCATTTTCTAAAATTACCCATTGACCGTGTTCCATTCCTCTGTATGCAGAAGGATACTGAATCGGGGCTATGATTAACAGAATAAGATGGAGGCGTGGCATCCTTATTGCCTATAGGAGCCATTTTTAAAGAGATCAAAGACTGAAAAGGACGAGACAATCTATCAGAGGGCCTAGCAGAAGCAACGTTTGACCACATTCTTCAAAACTATTCAGATTTGTACCATCAAAATTCCCTGAGATGCTGTCATTCCATCGGCCAAAGAATAGTGCTCTAAGAGAAGCATAACAAGCAGTTGTCAAAGGTAAAGGATGAATATACCAACCTAGCCCCTTATCCCCATGTTGCGGTAGATGTGAACAGATCCAGCAATTGGTCCTATTTAAAATTGCATGAGTGGCATTCATTATTAACAAAAGGGTATTATTCTGATAGTTCTGTCTATGCGAAGAATCTCTAGGTGACAAAGTATGCAATTGCACGGAAGGAGTGGGGAAAACAGATACATTTTCAATAGGTAAAAAGTCCTCTAGGGGATATGCTTCCTCCAGATACCATAACCCACCAACCAACAGTTACTAAAAACCCAGTTATTATTACAAAAAGGCAACAATACACTTTGGGGGTCCCATTGCTTGCTTGATCATTGTCTCTGCTAGTCACATATTTATCTAAAAGTTCGGTACGAGCGGTAGCGGGTGAAGGCATTGTAGTCTTCAATCGAAAAAACAACCAATTGTTCATTTGCTGGCAATTCCAGTCGCGTGTCTTCTTAATGTCTTTCCCACAACCCTTAGCCAACAGAATCCTTAGGTACAGTCGGGCCAAAAGGCAAGCCCTCAAATGATTTCCTCAATCGCACAGTCAAACCGTGCTGTACGTCGATTTACTTGGACGTAAATTATATTTCACAATTTCTGGTCCTGAAGAATTAGAAAGCAAAATGTCGTCACTTCCCACTGGAGGTGGCGAGTGAACGGAAATGGGATCAGAAAATGATTGATCCGGAAGTACCACTGTTGGAGAGTGCGGAGACAAGATGGCTGTTTTGTCTGGCCTCACGAATTCTGGAACGGTCTCCAATACCCTGTGTTGATTATTGCTGTTTCGGACACGTTGGTTACAGCAGTGGAAAGGGATTCTGTGTGTTCTGTATTGTATTGTATGGCACGGGCTGCGGGATCCGTTGGGTGTGTGTCGCGTGGATCCAGTTCTTACGACCCGCTACCCGCACAGCAGTCTGGGTGACTAGCAGGACCTGGTAGGGACCCCTCCACCGAGGTGCAAGGCAAGAGGACCTCTCAAACGTTCATGAGGATCCAGTCCCCCGGTCGTAGACTGTGACCAGGACCCTCGTAACGTACAGGTAATGCCTCTCGCACCTGTTGATAAATTGAAAACACATTTTTAGTCTCCTGGTTACAGTAATCTGAAAGAAGCACATTCTCTATATCCCGCAACGAGCGATTTTTCGGCATACCCCAAATATTAGCAGGTCTCCCCATTACCACCTCAAAGGGATAGAGCCCAGTCTTAGTTTGAGGGGTTGTTCTCATCGACAGCAACATGATCGGTAAGGCGTCCGGCCATTTTAACTTGGTGCCAGCACACGTCTTAGCAAGCTTGTTCTTTATAATGCCGTTATGCCTTTCCACTAATCCGGCACTTTGGGCATGTCTGGCCGAATGGAGCCGTTTATCAATCTGTAATCCTTTGCATATTTGTAGGATTACAGCAGCGATAAAGTGTGGCCCATTATCCGACCAGATGACTCTCGGCAGCCCGAACCGAGGAAAAACTCTTTCAACTGAGTTTTTGCTGTGGTTATGGCCGTTGCATCTCTAACAGGGAAGCCCTCAACCCACTTACTAAAAGAACAAATGACAACCAACACATATTTAAGATTATTTCAACGTTCCATTTCAATAAAATCAAAGTGACTAACCTCAAACGGAACAGAAGGTGGAGCGAAACTTCCTCTAGGAGTCGAGGTACCTTTTCCTACATTATGCTGCAAGCAGACCATGCACCCTTGGACAAAGCGATCCGCAGTTTTGAAAATCTTATCATTGGCCCATACACTGTGTAGCATTTTAGTCAATTTACGTGCGCAGACATGTGTTGGACCATGAGCCATAATAACCATCATTGTAATGTAGGCGTCAGGGAGTAAATATTTTCCTTCAATATTGTCCACCCAACACCCATCATCATCCAACCTTACGGCACCCTCGACCCATCTCTTAGTTTCCTCCATAGTAGCATCTGCTTGAATGTCTTTTACAGAATCGATACTTTCACCAAAAGTGCAAATATTTACAGTTTCTCTTACAGCATACATTTCTGAACTATAATCAGTGGCAGTTTGCTTAGCTATCTGATCAGCGAAAGCATTCCCTTTTCCTATATCATCTGTAACTTTTTGATGTGCTGCACATTTTATAATGGCTAACTGAACAGGGAGTGCGAGCGCTGAAAGTAATCGCACTATTAAAGTGCCATGCTGAATTTTTCGTGCCATGTGAGGTCAAGAAACCTTGTTCTTTCCAAAGTCTACCGAAGTTGTGAACCACCCCAAACGCATACTGACTATCGGTATATATATTTACTGTAAGCCCTTCAGAAAGTTCACAAGCTCAAGTTAACACTATCATTTCTGCGGCCTGCGCGGAATTATGCATAATTCTTTTGGTTTCCACAATCGTGCTTAAAGTAGTAACGGCATAAGCAGCCGTGGATGTACCATTCGGAAGTTTAAAACAAGAGCCATCACAAAATAGCTCTCCTTGTGGGCTATTCAAAGGCGTGTCTTTCAGATCGATTTTACCTTTAGTCTCTTGTTCTGTCGCATAAAGGCAATGGTGTGACGTTTCGTCACCATCAACAGTATCTTGCGGGACAGGTAAAAGTTCAGCCGGATTTAATACACAACACCTCTGAATTTGAATGTGGGGAGCAAACAAGATCAGTTCGTATCTTGTCAATCGTGCGGAAGTGAGGTGTTGCGTTTGAGTTCTATTCAATATTATATCTACAGAGTGAGGTACCTTTAGGGTTAATGCATGACCCAGGACCATTCCCTCACTCTGTTTTACAGACGCAGCAGCAACAGCAACAGCAACAGCTCTCAAACATCTCGGCAAAGCGCATGCAACAGGATCAAGGGCGGATGAGAAATAGCTGCACGGCCTATTCTTCCCTCCATGTTCCTGGGTTAACACAGCCAAAGCACATCCATCACGTTCATGCACAAACAACACAAAGGCCTTTTCATAATTTGGAGTTCCTAAATCCGGTGCTGAACACAGCGCGGTTTTTGAGCAAGTCAAATGCTGTCTGGTGTTCCAAAGTCCATGGTAATGGCAAAGAAATTCCCTTCTTTGTCAAAGCCAGCATTGGTTTAATCGTTAACTAAAAGATAGGGATCCACAATCTACAGTAAGAAGTCATACCTAGCAGGGCTCTAACTTCCTTCTGCGTATTTGGGACAGACATGCCAGAAATAGTCTTTATTCGTTCAGGTGTCAACCGTCTTCCCTCCTTTGACAGGAGATAGCCTAAATAGGCGACCTCCTGACAACAATATTGGAATTTTTTGAGTGAATCTTTGTGGCCATGTTTCACTAGATGACAAAGCAACAATATGGTGCCTTCTTTACAGGCACTCTCAGAATCAGCAGGCAAGAGGAGATCATCTACATAATGTAGTAAAGTGCAAGTAGTAGGCAACTCGAGAGTATCGAGCTGCTCTTTTAATGCCCTGTCAGTCTAGAAAAATGTATACCTCTACTTTGTGACCACAAACGTATTTTGGTGGCCGTGGGCCAACCGTCTCATGCACGATATGACAGAATATAGGTTTTCGAGTTTGCCAATGAACTGCCATTTTGATGTAACAAGAATCGCCATTTTGTTTTCTAACCGTTGCTCATTGATTTCTGTTCCTATTGCTGCGCAGTATATTTTCCGCTTACACTGCTTGACTGTAAAACATTGTTATCTGTATGTAAAAAGGACAAGGCTGCAGGGCCGAGAGGATAACAAGAGTTTGTTGAAATACAAACGTAGGCAGCGCCAGGAAAAATGCCCGGCTCCCTCCCGAATGTAGCCTTGAAGCAGAGCTGCAGGGCATTTAATCATTTCGCAGCTGCCAGCCAGTCTCGTTATATGGTAGAATATGTTATAATAATACAGCTAAAGGCTTGAATTATGCTCTTCGTACGGCCCCCCTTTGCTGAGCCTGCTAGAGCGTGTCGGCTCCCAGGACACGAATAGCACCTAAGAGATAACAAGGTCCGAAATGCAACTCGTTCCCCCCCGTATGAAGCTTGCTTCCAAGAACAGAAGCGCTGTGTTCTATTCAACAACTGAAAGCTGCCTTTGCACTCACAAATTGCAAATTGTTACTAGAATAGATGTTTGAAGGTGTCATAGTTGTCGGAGATGTCCATCATCACACCAAGTTCAAAGAAATCCAATAAAAGGGGGGTGTTAAACATGTCATAGGTGATTGTTTGATATGCATTTTGTATATATGTAACTGATGTACGTAATTCACTCTCTTGCGTCCCTCGAGATCTAGAGATGCACGTCGTGGGGCGTGAAACCAAGTTGGCCAACTGAGACTTTTGCTTTGCAATAAACCCTAGCTTTGGGAATACAACCTTGCGTCTGGCGTATCTATCGTGTGTGGTGACTCGCCTTGTTTCCATAGACGTCAGGGGCCCCTTTCAAGATGGCACCTGAATAGGGACCCTCCCCCACTTGTTCCATCGCATATCGTTGTAATTGAGTGCGGCGGAGAACAGCGAGGACGGGACGATCGAGCCGGGATCAAGAGGTGTTCGGGGCGCCCTGTAAAAGTGATGAGAGACTCCTTTGCAGATCTGCACACATCTGATCCCTGATCGACGTGACTGGCTAGAGAACAAGGAGGCGAGGGTCCCGAAATGAGGCGGAAGCCAAGAAACGCAGACACAACGTCTTTTGGTGCGTCAGTATACAGACGACTTGATTTATCAGGTGAGTCATTCCCCGATTCAAAGTAATCCTGATATTGGTTGAGAGTTGACTTTGCAAAATCAAATGCCCTAGGTAAGGTTGATTAACCAGGGGGAAGGTTGAAACATGCCTGGGGTATTGTCCACCTTAGCAGGGTTTTTCCGCTGTGGTAGACAATCTTTGGAAGATGGCCAAATTGTACCACCTGGGGGAACGCCGGCGTATGAGATGTATGTGAAGTATGGAGTGGGTGCGATAATATTCTGTGAGACTTGGCATAGGCAAACCAGAAAGCAACAAGACCATCAGTGGCCGATTAATGGTAGTTTTGAGATGGCGAGGATAGACAACCTGGAAAGGGTGTTGATAAGAAAGCAAGCGTATCCTGCAGCATTTGAGACTATTAAAGACTGGAGAAAGGAAGCAATGCTCCGATATAAAAGCCGAGCGAAGCATGCGCGCAGGTATAAATCTAAAGGTGAAGTAGTGGAAGAGAAAGAAGAGGAGGAGTGGACTGAGAGTCTAAGAAGGGCAGGTTGACAAGACCAGTTGAATATAGACCATACAAAACAGGGCCCAAGATCAGAAGTAAGACCAGACACGTCAGTAGCTATTGCCCAGACCCCGCCCGTAGTCCAAGCTCCCCCTCTGGTAGCTCAAGCCCTCCCACAGCCACAGACCGCGCGCGTAACACTTCCTATTAGCCAACCAGGCCCACAACAGACACTTCGGGCCTCATTACGACCCAGGCGGTGAGTTTCCGCCTGGGTCGTACCTTTACCACCATGGCGTAAACTAAGTTTACGCCATGGTGGTTGGCGGACTTACCGCCCCATTCCGAGTTTGGCGGGGCGGTAAATCCCCAATCCCCATTTACCCTTCCCCATTCTTGCCCCATAGGGCATAATGGGAGTGGGGAAGGCGTTAATTACGCCACCATAAATTACGGTGGCGTAATTAACGACAAGGTCCCTTAGCGCCATGGATCTTAACGGCTGCAAAAAGCAGCCGTTAAGATCTCCATGGCGCTAAGGGACCTCGGAATCCGGTGTTAAGGGTCGGCGCCGTTTACGGCGCCGTAAAGCCCTTATCGCCGGGGTTGTAATGAGGCCCGTGTTCCCATTGTCCCATCCTCACCTCCCGCCTCAGACACAGACTCGGTGCGTCTGTTCCTCCTGGGGTTGAAATTGAAACCATGGGGCAAGAGGCGGTACTGACCAACGGGGATGCACGAGGGTAACTCGCAGCGCAATCAGCAAAGAAAGGAAGGTGGAATTGCAGCAACAGGCAGAGATGTATATAGATGGGAATGATGGGACGGCAGCATTGGCTTCGATGTATGACTTCTGAAGGAGCAACGAGAGACAAGTAGTGTTGGAATGCATGGGTGAATATTTGGTGGAGAAATGGAAACAGTTAATTGGGAAATTACAACTGCAGCGATTGTTAGATTTGAATGCATTAGCACGCTGTAGGGAGAGGGATGAAGAAGTGAGAGAACATGTATATGGACTTTTGAGCTTAGACATTAATTAGTTAATGATTATGTTGAAATGTTTACTGCACCTGTCAAAATGTTTACTGCACCTGTCAAAATGTTTACTACACCGCGTACAGGAGTAGGGATATCGGGAGACCTGGGAAGGGCAAAAAAGGGTTGCATAATAAACGGCAGCAGTTACCATCACCGGGGCAGAAGGAGATGGTAAACAAATTATCATTGCTAAAACAGGTGGGGGTCGACTTGAAAGAATGTCTATTGAGAACACAGGTACTATTGCAGCAAGTAACAGGACATAATGTGGGGTGAGGGAACGCACAAGGAAGGAGTAATTCGAATATGCATGGGGGAACAGTGGGACCGAATCAGTGTGCATATTGTAAGGAGGAAGGACATTGGCGAGCGCAATGTGCACATCTACCGAATAGAAATGGGTCTAGTCAGAGGAGACAGCATAGAGGACACCCAGGAGCGAATGGAACAAATAGGAATAGTATGCAGCAGCATCACAATAACGGAGGTAATCAAAACCAAGGCCAAAACCAAAATGCCCCAAACCAGAGTAAGGGACAGCAAAATCAACAATATGGAAACCAGAGTTGGGGAAATAGAGGAAAGAGTGGGAACGTTTTCGATACACAGCCAAACACGTATTACAGTAATAGTAATGATTACACATCGGACGATGTGTTATTTCCCCAATAGGACAGCCCAGGACAGGGGTCGGAACCAGTGTCTATTCCCGTGAATCAGAGAGGACCCTACATAGAAATGAGAGTCGGGAATGAGGAGCACCGCTTTCTGAACATTGTCCTTTCCTTTTAACAGAAAATTGTGTGGAGAATTTGTTGGGATTAAATTTGTTGAAAAAACTAGGTTCCGTTATACATTGCACAGCGGACAGAGTGTTTCTAATGATTTGGCCACACGATGCCCCTGTGTCAGAATTCATGTCTGAAGCGTTACCAGTGGAACTAAGTAAAGTACCAACCTGTATATGGGCAATGCATGACAATGATGTAGGATGTTTAAAGATAGAGCCAGTAAAGATCATCTTGAAAAAAGGTGTTACCCTACTGCGAATACCCCAATACAGAATTTCGGCTGAAGGTGAGAAAGGATTGAAGAGTATTGTTACAGATTTGGTGAAATTAGGAGTAATCGAGGAAATTACAGGCAGTACATGCAACAGCCCGATTCTTCCGGTTTATAAAAAAGGAGGCAATGAGGTACCATAGCGTTTTATAATTGATTTGCGCGCATTGAACAAGGTAGTAGATCCACAATTTCCTCTAGTGCCAGATGTCACTACAATATTGACAATGAGACCTGTTTCAGCAAAATATTTTAGTGTAGTAGATTTGAAAAATGCGTTCTTCAGTATTCCAGTGGACAAGGACAGCAGATATTTGTTCGCGTTCACATTAGGAGGACGATCATTTACATTTACGCGGATTCCGCAAGGTTACACGGAAAGTCCAAGTATTTACAGTAGAGCATTAAAAGAGCAGCTAGACATGCTGGAATTACCCATGGGTTGTGTACTCTTGCAATACATAGTCGATCTATTGCTAGCTGCTGACACAGAGGAGATTTGTAAAGAAAGCACTGTAGTACTACTGTCACACCTAGCGGCACATGGCCATGAAGCTAGTTTGAAGAAATTTCAATATAATCAAAAGGAGGTGGTCTATTTGGGCTACCTACTTTCGAAAGGAGGGAGAAGACTAACGCCAGAACGCATAGAAAGTATTTCTTGTATGCCTATTCCAAAGACACAAAAAGGAGTCAGAGCCATAATAGGCATGGCTTCATATTGCCGACAATGGATTGGTAATTTTGCGTTAATTGTGAAGCCGTTGGTGAATTTGACTAGAAAGGATGCGGTTATGCCTTTACAGTGGGATGAGGAATGTCAGAAAGCATTTGATGGATTGAAAACTGCTTTATGCTCGGCTCCAGTTTTGGGTGCGCCGAATTATGAGAAAATGTTAACACTATTTGTGTGTGAAAGTGAAGGATGTGCATTGGTGGTTTTGACACAGGAACAAGGTGGAAGAAATAGGCCGTGCGGCTATTTTTCTTCTGCGCTGGACCCTGTAGCGCGCGCACTACCACGATGTTTGCGATCTGTCGCGGCGGCTGCTGCGTCAGTGAAACAAATGGAAGGGATGGTATTGGGCACACTTTAACTTTGATGGTGCCACATGGCATAGACGTTCTATTAAATAGGACACAGACGCAACACCTCACCTCTGCTAGATTGACAAGATATGAGATTATCTTGTTTGCATCCCATATCCAAATTATGAGGTATAGCGCTTTGAATCCTGCAGAATGAATGCCACCAACCATAAAAGAAATTTGGAAGGATGAATCACCCCCCCACGATTGCTTAATGGTCACCGAGGAAGAAACCAAGGGGAGAGTTGATTTAAGTGATATCCCACAGAAAGAGCCAGATGAAGAGTTATTTTGTGATGGCTCATGTTTTAAATTACCAGATGGCACGACAACTGCCGCATATGCTATCACTACCCTAGAGAGCGTTGTAGAAAACAATAGAATTCCCTATAATTCAGCACAAGCCGCAAAGATAATAGCACTAACAAGAGCCTGCGAGATTTCTGAAAATTTGAATGTGAATATATATACTGATAGTCAGTATGCTTTTGGAGTGGTTCATAACTTTGGTCGACTCTGGGCTGAGAGAGGGTTTTTGACATCACATGGCACCAGAATTCAACATGGCCCTTTGATTGTACGATTGCTGTCTGCACTCACGTTTCCAAAGCGCCTAGCAATAGTGAAATGCGAGGCAAATAAAAAAGTAACATGCAAAGTAGGAGAGGGAAACGCGTTTGCAGACAGAATTGCGAAACAAACTGCCACTGATTTGAATACCAAAATGATGATGGTTCAGACTGAGGAAGTACCCTGTATGATAGAAAATGAAGTTGCCACTGTCAAAGAAATGCAGGCCGAAGCCACGGCCGATGAAACACAGGGGTGGGCAGAGGGATCTGCTGAGTTGTATCTGGAGGGTTGTTGGGTGGACAAGGGAACTAGAAACTGGATGTTGCCAAATGCGTAGGTGACTGCAATGGTCACAATGGCCCACAGCCCTAGGCACATCTGTGCGAAGAAAATAATACAGCACCTTTCTACAGTTTGGCAGAATGTAAACATAAAAAAGAATGCAGAGAGGTTGGTGCAGAACTGTATCACGTGTTTGCAACACAATGTAGGGAAGGTAACAGTGACTCCAACAGGCAGTTTTGGCCCGCCCTCTATGCCATTTGAGGTGATCCATTTTGATTTCATAGAGATGGAGAGGTGCCAAAACTTTTTATACGTCTTGGTGGTGATCTGTGCATTCAGTAAGTGGGTGGAGGCATATCCCTTGAAGGACTGCACAGCAATGAGTATGGCAAAAGTAATGTTGAAGGAGTACTTTTCCAGATTTGGCTTACCCTGTGTCCTATGGTCTGATAATGGACCACATTTTGTAGGCGCAGTGGTATTACAGATATGTGCTGGTCTTCAGATTGATAAGAGATTCCATAGTTAAAGGCATCCGAGTTCTGCCGGTCTTGTGGAAAGCCACAACGGGATTCTTAAATCAAAGATTAGCAAGATTTGTGCGGGAAACAAGTTGATTTGGGTGGATGCATTACCAATAACACTATTATGCATGCGTACGTCTGTACAGGCTAAAACTGGGCTCTCCCCGTACGAGATCGTGATGGGGAGGCCGGCAAATGTATGGTGCGCACCACAGCCAAAATGACTTAGTGAGGTAGAACATCCTGTGCTTAGTACTTATTGTGGCCTTTTAATGCAGAAATTGTGTTTGATTCATCAGCAGGTACAGGAGGCATTACCAGTGAGATACACCGGTCCGGGTCACGCGCTGGAGCCAGGCGACTGGGTGCTGCTTAAAAATTTTGAAAGAAAGTCATCATTAGCACCCATGTGGCGCGGGCCCTATCAAGTACTCTTGGCGACGCAGACAGCAATACGGGTGTATGGAAGGAAGTCGTGGATCCATGCCACCCATGCCATGAAGGTTCCAACTGCACTGAAAGACTTGCCTGACACTGATGACCGGAAAGAGACAGCGGTCCCAGAGTACTGTTGCCAGTAAGCAGCCACCTAATATGCCAAAACGAGAAGTGAAACTCGAAACAAAGACTGACGATTGCCAAAGAGGGGGAAGGGAAAAGAGTGCCCCAACGTTGCCCTGCAGAATCGACATCACTGCTGGCCGACACGAAATCTGCCTTGCAAATACCAGCAGAAACAAATTGTGTACCCCTTTGGCGCCCACCAGCACTTGCCAACACGCCAAAGAAAGGATCTGCATCATTGGCGCGGTGCACACCAGCACCTGCAGTAGTGCCACAGGCTGCTTTGAGCCTAAATCTGGAAGTGCACTGGCACTGTTCACGGATCACACGATACCAGGAGTAAGGCCATACAACTTGCGGCCTCGGAAGACAAAGTGATCCGCAGTTCTTTTTGGTGTTTATGTCAACCCCTGGTTCAGCTCATGGACGGAGAAGGAACTAGAGGTGTAGAGGAGAGAAGCGTGAGAATTGTGCAAGTCGGACAATTCAAGACTCGCGGCTCCTCGGTGCGATCATAAAAGTACATGTGTCAGGAACCAGAGCGGACAAGCTGGGCACACATGGTACTAAGGCGATAAGATAACTGATCAAAGGTCCTCTGAGCAGTATAAGAAAGGACAAGTGATCTTGCCTAAAAAACAAATCCAGGCTAAAAAGGACAGGCAGAACTGAACTGTGACAATTCCATTGAACTTATTGACATCAGAGCAAGCGCGATGAAGAGAGATATCCACAACAAACTGTGATAAGAAAGAAGAAGGACAACGAGAAACATGCCGGGACCGGTTCCAGCCTCCTCCTGCACCACCACCGCTGAGAATGAGTCAATTATAAAGACTGTAAGCTTAAGAAAAACGCATGGTAAAACAAATTGTATGCTGGTACTGACAATAATAATGTGCTTTATGAGCGTGGTAGCACCAATATCGACAGCCCTAATATTATGGTATGTGGAAGCAATACACCCATTAGAAATGTTTTTACCAATAATTAATATATCCACTACTGAAAGCCCGGTTCAGGTGATCACTTATACCCTGCCCCCAATGGAAGAAAGACACAGGGAAGGTTTTGGAAATAATACCTTGCTATTGATCATGAACATGACACATGCAATTCTGAAGAAAACAAATTGCTGGGTATGTGCCCATTTACCACAGCATGCTGGGAAAGGAATAGGGTGGTATGTACAGCCACTACCATTATGTTCTGCATGTAGTGCCTCTTTAGGTGCAATGTTCTATGGGAAATGGAATGAGAGTAGTACGGGTCAATTAGACAGAACCAACATGAATGAGTTTGAGGAGATAATAATGAAGCCTGTGGGTTGTTCCATTTTCCATAAAGCACAAGTAATAGCCCCAGAGCCCATGAGGAAAAATACACGAAAGTTAACGACAAAATAGACGAGATAGATTGTCCCCACCAGAAAAACATCTGTAATGACATTTCGTGTAAGAACAGAAGGGGACAAAGATGCAATTCCCCCATTTTACACAGTGAATTATAGCCCAAGAACTGTCCCTTTTTGTCTAAAAAAGAAAGGCTCTTTTTCAGTTAGAACATATACTGGATTCATGAATACAGTGGTATTAAAATGGGAAATGGAACCAGTATTTGTAGGTAATCCAGTTTATTTTATATGTGGAGAGAAAGCTTATCCTTGGTTGCCCAGAAACTGGGGAGGTACATGTTTCCTAGGTCTACTGTTCCCAGGAGTTTTCCTCTTAGAAACAGCAGCCATGGCCAGATTATCCAGAACTAGAGTCAAAAGGACTGACGAGGGTGTTTTAATAGCAACTGATGGAGCAAAATCATTCATTCCATTCTTAGGGCAGATAGTGAACTCCTATAATATAAGGCAACTGTCCAGAATCCTAAAAAAATACAATAAACACAACAACAGATATACTATTTAACATGACGTTGGAAGAAAGAGGAATCAGGTTAATGACGCTGCAAAATAGAACGGCTCTCGATGTGATCCTGGTTGATCGTGGGGGAATTTGCAAAATAGTGGGATCTGCGTGTTGCGTTTATGCCGATGACTATTCCCCCACGATTTTTGAAGCAATAAAGAAAATGCACGTCCTAAGCTCTGAACTCCCTACTGAACAAGGAAGCTGGGGAATAGGATCTTGGTTTTGGGGAATATTACATTCCTGGGGATGGAAGTTGATCTCAATATTAGTAGTGGTGTTTGGAATATTCCTAACGTTCTGTTATTGTATACATTGTCTACCCATAGTTTGCGCTGAGGTAACTGAGGGATGTACGGAAGGATGTATGCATATGATGACAAAGAAAAAACAACCTCATGGTCGAACTGACCAAGACCCAAATGAGATGAGAGCAGTAAAAGAGTTGATGGCAATAGATATTGATGAAGACGATGATGTTTACGATAGCATGCAAAATTCAGACATAAGTACTTCAGACTCATCATCACTAGAGGAGGTTTCAATAAATAGATGAGACGTTTGGCATACGGCCAAGGGAGGGTTTGTCAGTCTAGAAAAATGGATACCTCTACTTTGTGACCGCAAAAGTATTTTGGTGGCCGTGGGCCAACCGTCTCATGCACGATATGACAAAATATAGGTTTTCGAGTTTTCCAATGAACGGCCCTTTTGATGTAACAAGAATCACCATTTTGTTTTCTAGCCATTGCTCATTGCTTTCTGTTCCTATTGCTTCGCAGTATATTTTCCGCTTACACTGCTCGACTGTAAAACATTGTTATCTGTCTGTATGTAAAAAGGACAAGGCTGCAGGGCCGAGAGGATAACAAGAGTTCGTTGAAACACAAACGTAGGCAGCGCCAGGAAGAATTCCCGGCTCCCTCCCGAATGTAGCCTTGAAGCAGAGCTGCAGGGAATTCAATCATTTTGCAGCTGCCAGCCAGTCTCGTTATATGGTAGAATATGTTAGAATAATACAGCTAAAGGCTTGAATTATGCTCTTCTTACGGCCCCCCTTTGCTGAGCCCGCTACAGCGTGTCGGCTCCCAGGACACGAATAGCACCTAATAGATAGCAAGGTCCGGAATGCAACTCTTCCCCCCCGTATGAAGCTCGCTTCCAAGAACAGAAGCGCTCTGTTCTATTCAACAACGGAAAGATGCCTTCACACTCACAAATTGCAAATTGTTACTAGAATAGATGTTTGAAGGTGTCATAGTTGTCGGAGATGTCCATCATCACACCAAGTCCAAAGAAACCCAATAAAAGGGGGGTGTTAAACATGTCATAGCTGATTGTTTGATATGCATTTTGTATATATGTAACTGATGTACATAATTCACTCTCTTGCGTCCTTCGAGGTCTAGAGATACACGTCGCGGGGCATGAGACCGAGTTGGCCAACTGAGACTTTTGCTTTGCAATAAACCCTAGCTTTGGGAATACAACCTTGTGTCTGGCGTATCTATCGTGTGTGGTGACTCGCCTTGTTTCCATAGATGTCAGGGTCCCCTAGGGGCCACTTTCAGCCCTACTATAAATACTTGGACTCTCAGTGTACCCTTGTGGTGCACAAGTGAATGTGAACGAGCGTCCACCTAGGGTAAACGTGAACAAATACCTACTATTCTTGTGTATGGGAATACTGAAAAACGCGTTTTTGATGTCAACAACACTAAAGTGAGTGGCAGAAGCCGGAATCATGGTTAGTATCGTTGTAACATCAGGTACAATAGGAAATTGAGAAGCCACAATTTTGTTAATAGCACGTAAATCAAATATAAACCGAAAGGGAATCACATTATCACCTTTCTTGTATACTGGCAAAATCGGGCTGTTACACAAACTACCCGTAATTTCCTCAATTACTCCACGATGTACAAAATCGGAGACTATACATTTCAAAGCCTGTTCGCCTTCAACTGAAATCTTATATTGTGGGATGCGAGGCAATTTAACTCCATGTTTCAGAATAATTGTAACAGGTTCAATTTGAAGAATGCCCACATCATTATCATCAATTGCCCATAAGCATTCCGGAATATTACGGAATTATGGCGGTAAAGGTTGAGTCAAAAACTAAGAGGCGAGTGATTGCTGAGGTGAAATTGTTAACCGAACTCCGTCCGGAGAACAATGTATTACTGCATGCAATTCCTTCAACAAATTTAACCCCAGCAAGTTCTCTCCACAGTTTGTGGTAAGTAGAAATGGACACTGCTCCGTGAAGGGACCCAATGTTATCGGTACCGGCAAAGAGACCGGACAAACTACAGGTGTGCCTGTAAACTGTACGGAAACGTTGGTCTGCCCGGACAGGGGAATATTTGGAACCCGTGAATGGCCAATGGAACATTTCTGTGCTCCCGTATCTACTAAAAATAGATGCTTCCTATTACCGCCATCTCAACATAGGGGCCTTTCTGATGAACGGGGATAGGCGTCGGTTCCAAATCCTGCTTCGGGCAATCCTAGCGAAACAGAATATTGTCAAAAGGAAGCTCTTCAGAGAAGTATGCGGCAGAAGGGTGATCAAAAATGTTTCTATTATCCACATTCAAAAATTGCTTATCCTGTGAAGGAGGTTGCTGTGATTCTGGTGCAAACTGACCTCTGCCAGGGCCCCCCACACCTGGGCGACCTCTGGATCATCTACCCATATTCCTAAATGACCTTTGCTGCAAGGTCGGACAATGTGCGCGCCAGTGGCCTTCCTGTCAACAATAGGCACACTGGTTAATGATTACCGGAGCCAGGGGCGTACTTCCCTGTCGAATGTACTGACCTCTAAATTGATTACCCCCTCTAGGGTTTCTAAAAATCTGTTGTAATAGAACTTTTGTTTTCAGGTCACCCTTTTTTTCTCAAGTTTTTCGTTTTCATTATTCACACGATTTTCATAGTACTGAGCCATGTGCAGTACTTCTGATTGAGACTTCGCCTGTCAAGCGCTTTCGGAAGACATAATCTGTAACTGGATGTCAGGCAGCAATCCACGTACAAATTTGTCGACAAACAACCTTTTCCCTGACTCTGTGCCTAAGTCTTGTCCACTGAAATCTGAAAATACCTGTTCAAACCGATTTAAGAAATCGGTAGCTCCCTCAGACTTTCCTTGGACACAGGCCGTAAGATTGTCCCAAATGATTCTTTTTTTAGGAACTATAGTTTTCAATTTTACAATAATCCTATCAGGCAAAGTTAATTCGTGGGGCGAGGGCAGGAGCCCCCCCAGCACCCCAGCCCAGCAGAGGAACCACGCGACAAGCGGGGAGGAACACGGACAGGGCCTGCCTGACCCTGTCCCCACACGCCGCCTGACTCGCCCATGCCGGGCGCAGCGCGGCCTGAAACCGAGGCTGAGCCTCATTAACATCAGCTGTAACCGCCGGCAGGCGGATCACGCCGGCGGCCAGCTCAAAGGCCACTCTAAGGCCTGTTGGGTGCCTGCTCAACCCCTCACTCCACTCTTCCTCATCGTGGGGCGAGGGCAGGAGCCCCCCCAGCACCCCAGCCCAGCAGAGGAACCACGCGACAAGCGGGGAGGAACACGGACAGGGCCTGCCTGACCCTGTCCCCACACGCCGCCTGACTCGCCCATGCCGGGCGCAGCGCGGCCTGAAACCGAGGCTGAGCCTCATTAACATCAGCTGTAACCGCCGGCAGGCGGATCACGCCGGCGGCCAGCTCAAAGGCCACTCTAAGGCCTGTTGGGTGCCTGCTCACCCCCTCACTCCACTCTTCCTCATCGTGGGGCGAGGGCAGGAGCCCCCCCAGCACCCCAGCCCAGCAGAGGAACCACGCGACAAGCGGGGAGGAACACGGACAGGGCCTGCCTGACCCTGTCCCCACACGCCGCCTGACTCGCCCATGCCGGGCGCAGCGCGGCCTGAAACCGAGGCTGAGCCTCATTAACATCAGCTGTAACCGCCGGCAGGCGGATCACGCCGGCGGCCAGCTCAAAGGCCACTCTAAGGCCTGTTGGGTGCCTGCTCACCCCCTCACTCCACTCTTCCTCATCGTGGGGCGAGGGCAGGAGCCCCCCCAGCACCCCAGCCCAGCAGAGGAACCACGCGACAAGCGGGGAGGAACACGGACAGGGCCTGCCTGACCCTGTCCCCACACGCCGCCTGACCCGCCCATGCCGGGCGCAGCGCGGCCTGAAACCGAGGCTGAGCCTCATTAACATCAGCTGTAACCGCCGGCAGGCGGATCACGCCGGCGGCCAGCTCAAAGGCCACTCTAAGGCCTGTTGGGTGCCTGTTCGGAGCCGAAGGAGCCAGGGGCCTGGATCTCTGCCCTTTCAACTCCAGGATCTCTCACTATCAGAAGCTGGAGACGCCCTCAGCCGCACTATAATGATTCTAAACATGCATGGTACATTGGCCATGCACAGCACCATGGTACCTGTCAGCTTAACTGAACTGTCTTGGTGAGTAATGCTTAACTACATAAGATGGCTAAGCTCTTATAAAAAAATAATTGAAGCGATACACCTACATTTGTAATTGTTGATTTTCTAACGACAGAAGCGGTAACAATCACCAGCTGCGGAAACTCTGACATTCTCTAACGCCAAACAAATTGTATGCATTTCTTAATGTGTGATTGGAGCGATCTCATTTACTGAACAGCTATCATTCTATAGTACTCAAGAAGCAAGTACAGTAGACACGAATACATGTTTACTCATACACCACAGATCCTTCTTGGTATTATTCGAAACCCACAATACAGTGGTGCGCCCCCCCGCCCATGTGGTAGTCTTTTTCTACTAACTGGTCCAACTTGCAGAGTTATTTATATGTCTGCAGCCATTTCTAGCCCAAATATGATTACCAAATTTAGGTGAACCCCTTGCGTACTTGCATCTTCCTGCACATGTCATTTTTAGCCTAAATGTGATTACTGTTCTTAGGTGAACCCCTTGCCTACTTGCATCTACTTGCACATGCCATTTTTAGCCTAAATGTGATTACTGTTCTTAGGTGAACCCCTTGCCTACTTGCATCTACTTGCACATGCCATTTTTAGCCTAAATGTGATTACTGTTCTTAGGTAAACCCCTTGCCTACTTGCATCTACTTGCACATGCCATTTTTAGCCTAAATGTGATTACTGTTCTTAGGTGAACCCCTTGCCTACTTGCATCTACCTGCACATGTCATTTTCAGCCTAAATGTGATTACTGTTCTTAGGTGAACCCCTTGCCTACTTGCATCCACCTGCACATGCCATTTTTAGCCTAAATGTGATTACTGTTCTTAGGTGAACCCCTTGCCTACTTGCATCTACTTGCACATGCCATTTTTAGCCTAAATGTGATTACTGTTCTTAGGTGAACCCCTTGCCTACTTGCATCTACCTGCACATGCCATTTTTAGCCTAAATGTGATTACTGTTCTTAGGTGAACCCCTTGCCTACTTGCATCTACTTGCACATGCCATTTTTAGCCTAAATGTGATTACTGTTCTTAGGTAAACCCCTTGCCTACTTGCATCTACTTGCACATGCCATTTTTAGCCTAAATGTGATTACTGTTCTTAGGTGAACCCCTTGCCTACTTGCATCTACTTGCACATGCCATTTTTAGCCTAAATGTGATTACTGTTCTTAGGTGAACCCCTTGCCTACTTGCATCTACTTGCACATGCCATTCTTAGCCTGAGTTGTGAACTCAGGTAAACCCCCTGTCTATCTACATATGCCAAACCGTACAATGTACCTTAGCAAGAGCCAAACAGCCACCCTACTGTATCTCCTCATACATATATTACACCTTACCATCGTCATTGCCACCATAACCATGTACCCTGCAGATAATGCACCCTGTCCAACCCTAGAAAGAAACACTAGACTACGAGCCAGACTACCCCGTCTCTACGAGCCCACCTACCACAACAAGAGACCCACCCTGCAACACACCAAAATCCACCCGAGCCACATCACACCCTGCCACAACCCCACCCAACCCAAACTCATCCCTATAACAATCCAGGATACACCCAACACTACCACTATATCCGGAGCTTTGATCAACGCCAGATCGATAATGGCCCACGCCACAGAAATAGCAGACACCTTATCCTCAAACAACCTCGACCTCCTAGCTATCACTGAATCATGGCTGCACGAAGCAGCAGGCCCAGCACTCTCAATAGCCATTCCAGAAAATTACCAAATAATCAGAATGGACAGGCCCAACAACAGAGGAGGCGGCCTAGCCATCATAGCTAAAACAAACCTCGAGCTAAGACCACTGCCCCAAACACCTCTCAAATCCTGCGAACTCCTAGTAGCCAAACTACCCATTTCCAACTGTCGCACCTTAACCATCCTTCTAATATATAGGCCACCCGGCCCCATTGGCTCATTCGAAGCAGACCTATCCAGCCTCCTAGCCAACAACACAAAAGACACCACCCAAATATTACTACTAGGCGACTTGAATCTAGGACTAAACGACCCTGACGACAAATCAGCACAAGCCATAGCTAACATGCTAGATGAACACGGCCTAATCCAAAGAGTGCTCACCCCCACCCATAATAAAGGTAGGACCTTGGACTGGATCGCCACTCTAAACTGCGACACCATCATTACCAAAACCACTCCCCAGCACTGGACAGACCATTACCTCATTGACTTCACCTTATCTCTCAATAGAGAAGTCAACAAAGGAAAAATCATGGCACCACCACTACCCACTAGAGCAAAAAAAAACATAACCCCTGACAACCTCCTACCACTACTACTGCCAACCCTCAATGCTCTTCCCGATAATCTAAAACCAGAACTCCTAGTAGAAAACTATAACAATACCATAAAAAAAGGACTAGACATCATTGCCCCTCTAAAACTGCAAAAAAGCAAACAGCAAGCCCACCTGAACACCTGGTTCACCCCACATCTGAAAGAACTTAGACTGCACAAAAGGAAACTTGAAAGCCAATGGCGCAACTCCCCTACAGAAGAGAACAAATCACAACTCAAACTTTGTGCAAACAATTACAAAAAAGAAATTCTACTCACAAAAAAGAAACTATTCAATGAAAGAATCGAAAAATCGAGCTCCAACACCAGAGAACTATTTGCTATACTAAGGGAATTAGAATCCCCTATACCCCCACCAGACAATATAATTAAGGATAAAGCATGGTGCACCAGCGTCCAAAACGCCCTAACTAATAAAATCAAAAGTCTCCAAACCAAAATCGCTCTGAAAAAAGACTCTCTCACCACCAATGAAGCATCTCCCAGCAACCACGACAAAACAGCCAACCGTCCAGGCCATAATCTCTTCAGATTTACCAAAATATCTATCCCAGAAACAGAAAAAATTATAGCCTCACTTAAACCATCTAACTGCAAAGGCGACAACTGCCCTCCCCAAATAATCAAGGATGCTGCTAGGGATCTAGCCCCCTTCATAGCCAAGCTGATCAACGCATCCTTCTCCTCCAACACCATACCAAGCAACCTCAAAGAATCTTGGGTCCTGCCTCTCCTCAAGAAGCAAACCCTAGACCCCGCCATTCCCACCAATTACAGGCCCATCACCACGGTGCCATTCCTGTTAAAGATAATAGATAGAGTAGCATACCTGCAGATTCAGCAATATCTTGAAACTCACAAACTACTAGGCACCCACCAATCAGGCTTCAGACCGAAGCACGGCACCGAGACAGCCTTAATCGATCTTAAAACCCAGATCAATGAGATTAACGACAAAGGGAACACTGCCATGTTACTACTCCTCGATCTGTCGGCAGCATTTGACCTGGTGGATCACGCAGTCCTGTGCGAACACCTGGCCTCAGCAGCCCACTTCTCGAAAGAGGCCATAGCCTGGATCCAATCATTCCTGGACAACCGAACTATGAGGGTCTTCTCCACCCTAGCCTCAGCAGACCCCATTAAAATAACCTGTGGGGTGCCCCAAGGCTCCTGCGTCTCTCCCACCCTCTACAACATCTTTACCAAGCCCCTATTTGACAAGTTGGACAGACTGGGTGTCTCATATACCAATTATGCAGATGACACCCAGATCCTCATACCCCTCTCAGGCAACTACGCTTCAGATACGGCCTTGGTAAACAAAATATATCTCATCATTCAGGCATGGATGGCCACACACGGTCTATGTCTAAATGATGAGAAAACCGAAATCCTGCTCCTCGGATCCAATACCAATCTCAAAAAACTCAGTTCCAACTATAAGGCCTTCAACATTGATGGCAATACCATCACAGTGGCCAAAACAGTGAAAACACTAGGCTTTCACCTTGATGCAACCATGTCACTAAAAAAACAAGTCAACTCACTAGCATCCTCCACCGCCTACACATGCAAGCTAATTAGGGCAAGTAGAGCCTTCCTCACCCAAGCTAGCTGCATCATCATAGCCAACGCCCTAATACTATCCAGACTGGATTATTGCAACGCCATGTACCTAGGAGCCAACAAATGCATAACCAACAAACTACAGACACTACAAAACAACGCTCTCAGAACAGCCCTCAACCTACCCACTAAGGAACACATCTCCAACAAAAGAAGAGAACACAAATGGCTTAAAATCCATGACCGCATCTCCCTCAAAACGGCATCACTCACCCACAAATGCTTAAACAACGCAGCCCCCCCCTATCTCGCATCCAGAATAAAGAAAAAAACGTCCACCCGCCCCACCAGATCGATCAATTCCTACTGCCTGCAGGTACCCAATTTCAGACAAAAGAAAACCGGCGGCAGCAGCTTCCCTGTCCTGGCAGCCCAACACTGGAACGCCCTCCCACTCCACATTAGGACTGACCAATCCTACTATAGCTTCAGGCGAAACACCCTCACTTGGCTGCGGGCCAATGATCCTCACGACTAACCCTGCCATCTAATCTGATCATGCCAGTGCTATAACCTGACTACCATGCACAGCCTTAAATTTGTAAATATGTAAATGCAACCGAACTGCCCCTACGCACAGTATTAATATGTAAATTTGTAAGCCTTCGCTCAATTATATGTATATATGCACATCCCACACAATGTAACTGTAAATGCAATGCACTTTTTCTCATGCCTATCTTATTCTGTAACCAAGTTTTTAAGTAATCCTATCTTCCTGACCTCTGTTGCGCCCTGTTACCTCTGGGTTTTGCGCGCTATACTAAATAAATAAACAAACAAATAAACAAACAAACAATATCACTTGAGGCGGTCGCTCGCCAGCTGGTCTTTCTCTATATAGCCTAACCATGTTATCCCATGTATCTCCTAACCAAGGTACATCATCTACAGTCCTAATCTGTTTCCAAAAATCAACTGGCAGGAGTACGGGAAATAATAAATCAATGTCACTTAAGGTGAATACCGATGACTGTAAGACCGGCTCTATTTCTTTATAGAACCCGGTCGGATTCTTTTTTACATCGGGAATGGATTGCTTTATGGTGTTCACTTCCTGTCTTGAAAATGGGACGTGAACAAACTGCAATACGTAATGTGCAGGGATGTCCACCGCGAGTATTCCTCGTGCAGCATCGGCCGCAATCTCAACTTTCGGGACAAATGTCGGAGGGACCTCTCTCATAGGCAACTGAGAAGTAGGCAGCTCCGAACGCTTACTAAGCAACAGAGCCAAATCAAGCGCTAAGGCAGTCGACGAAGTATCAATCGTAAAGGCTCTCTTATAAACACTCAACAATTCTGCGGGACAACAAATCTTTCTTTTTACACACTCATTCTGCAGGTATTATACCATAACCTGTATCACTTTCTTTTGCATTTCTAACGTATACTGACTATATGTGTAATATACTTCATCTGGAGTTATCGATACATCCGAAATCCATCTCATCGCATCCTTTGTACAAATTCGTGCTTCCTCACCTTTTAATTCACGGCGAGGAGAAAAACGCTTCTGTAAGAACAGAATACCTAAACTATCACCTTCTGCTTCCTCATTCTGTAACTCTTCCAACTCCTTCCTATACACAAAAATCCTCTCAACATGCTCATATACCTTCTCCGCAGTATCTCTGGACAACGCTAAGGCGTTCAAATCCCGTAACCCTTGTGGGAAATCTACATCGTTTAATCTATTGCACATTATACTCAAATGAATCCCCAATCCTTCAATAAAAACATTTTTCTCAGGAATACCTTTTAAATTTTCGAGTGTGGAAAACCCTTTTCCATACAATGTTTAGCCCAAGCGATCAATTCCTTCTTTTTTTCTGGGGACACAGTATTACGAGTCACAACCCTTGAACCCGCTCCATGGTCTACTACAAGCGATGCGGAATCACTTGGAAGAGGAAGAGTAGGCACATTCTGAATATCAATAGGTGGAGGCAAGGGGGCAGGCAAAGGAGCGACGGCTGGAAGAACAACAGGAAGAACAACAGGGAGGACCGGAGGAACTATAGGAGGAGGAACAACAACGGGAAAGGGCAAAGCGCCAGGAGGAAGGACGTACGGAGGTGGCGCAGAGGCACCGGGCCTTCGTTCATGCAAAAGTTGATTAATCAATTAATCTGACGTATGAAAATCTTTTGAAGGGTACATTTTCTGGGTGCCTAATTGAAACGCCCTGTCCGTGTTCCTAACTGACTCCAATTGTTTATTTTGATCATATAACCGTGCCTTTTCGACACTTGTCGTATGTCTACGCATATGTTTCTCTCTACTCTTTTGTTGCTGCAAGCTCCTGTTTTCCAACTATGCAATGCATCAAATGCTGCAGGTCTAGCCTTTTTCTTTATTAATACAGACTCTAGATATTCTACACGAGGGATTTCAAAGCTACCATTGGTTGGCCACTGAAGATTAGAGTTATGTCTGGTCTGTCTGTGCCAAATGTCATTAAATGCCATACTACCAAAGCCTTTCTTACAGTACATAGTACATGCTGGCGACCCCTCCTGTTGTGCAGGACAGCTATCTTACAAAGATTGTCTGTCGCTGTGGAATAATGCCCTAAAGCAGGCAGACAATTTCCCAGGCATATCATAGTTCTGGTGTTACCTGGTCAAATAATTGTGCACACGAGTACAATGCGCCAAATTCAAATTGTCAGGGTTAAATTAAGAATCGGGTCACGATTCACCTGACCAAAGGACTGGGAGGCCCGATCGGGTTACTAAGGCCATTGCTAAGGACCCACGTGTCTGGTGATTTCGGCAAATTTACCCTCCTCGATATATGGACCCTCGTCAAGACATCGCCTCGGGCTAAAGCTCACCATTCAGGGATCGGATTGTGCAGTACTGTCAAGGAATTCACTTCTCGTCCAGAGGGGCCGTTTCTGTTGGCACCTTCCGATCCCGGTCCGATAGCCGAGCCAACCTTCAACGAGACAACGTCGATCTTGAGGGTCCCCATTCGGGCGCCATCTGAGGAATCAGAAAATACAATATTAAGGCTTTTACACCATGCAAAGAGAAATGCACCGACACAGGCTTGTAAAGATTCCCAGAATCTTTATTGCAATTCTGTACAGTCTACAAACAAAGTACACAAATAGCTATTTAGCCATCAGTACATCACAGAGACCACCAGCAGGGTTCAATGTGAGCAGTGAACAGGATTTGCTAGCTGGACATCAGCGTATTTATACAGTTTCGTTATAACGATGTCCAGCCTCTTACAAGTTAATCATGTACTGGGCTAGGGTCACGCCAGGTTCGTTCCTAAGTTACATATCTCGTGCATGCTGTTGACTTTTTAATACATTTACTAACAAACACTATTATTCTCTAAGTTTAACTTTACACTCTTTACACATTGCTTTAATACAGACCAAACAAATGTTTCGCATCTCGTGTTTAGATAGCGTTATTGTTCTTGTATACTTGTAGGTTAACATCGCAATTCAAGTAAATCCCTGATCCCGAGGTCAACAAAGGACAAGGTCTACATGACCCTAACATGTAGCCCGAAGGCAGGTTGGACATTAACTCTCCTCCTGAGGTTGAAGAGGTTAAAGCAAGAACAAGAGACCACAAGACGGCCATTTTAGGCCACAGGGTGACTTTGTACAATAAACGAAAATGGCGGCTTTAACCTAAAATGGAGGCTTGATTCACTTAAGGTCACAACCTTGTAATATGGATTTCCTTGCAAAAAACGACTGGGCATAGGCCAACATATACAATGAGGATGAAGCAATATTATATCAGTTCGAACACCACCAGCCTGGCCACAGGGTCAGAGGCAGCTCCACAGGGCATCCAGGTGATACATGGGTGGGAAGATGGCATGGAGTACGACTGGCGCATAGGCGGTTCAGTTGAGGAGGGGGTCGGAACAAGGTCCAGCAAACAGAGGAATCCACCCCACCCCACACAGGACAGGCTCAACCCAGTCCCGGATAGCCACGTCCGCAGGGAGAGGAAGGCCAGTTGTTGTAAGCGGATCCCCTCACTGAAAATGGGTCTGGACGTAGGCATCCCTGCTGGTGCGGGATGATGCAGTCACAGGATCGAGGACAGGATTACACACAGGCACCTCCGTGGTGTCCTGTGCTGCCTCCTGTCCCTGCCCCTGCACTGCACCACTAGCACCAGTGGAATCCCCACCTCCAGACCCCGTGTCTGTCCCTTGCATGGCCTCATCCTCCACCAAACCCCCAACCAACCTGGATGACTCTGTGCCATCTTCCTCCGTCGGACCCTGTGGGGTCTCAGCTGCCCCTTCTGCTGCCGAGGAGTCCAACTCCGACCTCCGCCTCTTGGACATTCCCTCGGCAGCTGCGGCCTGGGACGCGGCACCGGACTCTTCACTCCCCGACAAGATGACAACCTGGGAGGGGAGCCGGGCCTTGTGTCTCCGGCTGGCGGGATGATCCCTGCCGCTGTGCTCCACAGCACCCCCTCCGCCCTCTTCTTCAGTTGACGGTGCAGACAGGGAGAGATAAAACACAGGCATCAGGGCACTGTACAATGGACTGATACACACATGACAGTTGCACATGAGTGACATTGTTTAACTACAGACACGGCATCACACTCCACGACACACATGTCATTTTAACTCACACACATGAACATTTTAACAGCAATATTGCATCAAGCAGCACCATCCATACACATACAACAGCATGAACAGCCAAAGGTGATCCTGACATCATATGAAACACAAGGAGTGCGCTAGACATGCACACACGCCACCACACTTACATGCATGTCTACATCTCCTCCAACTGTTGCAGTGATGAGATCGTCATACATGTCACATCTGCCATTCATCCTTCTACATATCAGTGTCACTTGCATCCATGTTGCATCACAGTTGCACACTTGTCAGATATACATACATGCACATGTACACAGTGCAGATACATGCATTATGAACCACCAACCATGCCACAACCATGCCAATGTACATACACAGAAATTCAAACGTGTGCTCCCACACCTGCATTTGCCCAGCATGATTACCAACACATACACCATCAATGGGTCTCACAAATGAGAGGACTCACATGTGGCAGCCTCACGCCCATGTTCATACACATCCCTACATGGCCCTACATAAACACATGTGCAACCTGAACACTACTGGCACACCACAACATGCACAGCGTACTATCAACATGCATGTACACTTACCGCTCGACTCCAGACGGGTC